>NW_014010397.1:0-6910 GCF_000611645.1 Monoraphidium neglectum
CCCCATGACCCCGGCGGCGCAGAATGGATCGGCCGCAGGCCCCCACCCCCCCTGCCGCCCGCTGCCCCCGCGCCCGTCCCCGCCGCGCGCCCCGCCGCCGCGCCCGCGTGCGGGCCCGACGTCCAGCGCGGCAGACGGCGGCAGGACGCCGCCCGCGCCGCCGCCGCCTGCGGCGGCCGCGGCGCGCGCCAGCATCGCCGGCGTCCTGAGGGAGCCCAGGGCGCCCGCGTCATCCAGCGCTGCGCGGTCCGCCTGATGACGCAGCTGCGCGGTGCGCTGCCGCCCGTCAACCGAGCTCGCGGCTGCAAAGGCGGTCGCAAACACGTTCACGGGCTCGCCCGGGGAGGGGCTGGCCCCGGGCGTCGCGCCAAAGGAGATGCACGACTTGGACGCGCGCATGCGCGACGGCCCGCCGCCGCCGCGGGCGCCCGAGGGGCTGAGCACGCCGCCACCGCTGCCGCCGCTGCTGCTGCTGCCGCGCGGCGGCCGGAAGAGCGGCGGCAGGCCCGCGCCGCTGCTGCGGCCACCGTAGCCGGCGTACGTCCCGGCGCCCACGCTGCCGCCGCAGCCGCCGACGGCGCCGCGCAGGCCAAACGGCCCGAGGCCGGGCGACGGCGACGCGGGCTCGGGCGCGCCGAGCGCCAGCAGCGCGCCCCGCCCGCCCCGCACGCGCGCCTCCCCGCCGCAGCCCGCGTCGTCGCCCTCCCCCGCGTCCCCGCCGCCGCCGCCGTGCCCCGCGCGGACCAGCCTGCCGTGGCGCCCCTCAAAAAAGCTCGTGGCAGGAACGCTGCTCGACACCTGCCGGCCCCAGCCGCCGCTTGCGCCGCCGCCGCCTGCACTGATCCCCTGCACGCTCGCGAGCAGGCTGCCAAACAGGCCGCCGCCCGCTGAGCTTCCGACAGAGCTGGGGCTGAGGGTGTGGCCGCTGGGGCTGCCGGCCGCGCTGCTGCCGCTGCCCTGCAGCTGCGACCACAGCAGGCCGCGGCCGGGGCTGGGGCCGGGGCTGCCGGCGGCGTTTTTGAGCTGCGGGCGGACGCCTGTGCCTGCGCAGGGGACGGGCGGCGGGCCGGGGCGGATGGGACGGGGCAAACGGATGAGGCTTTGGGATGCCAGGCGCTGGGGCGGCGTCAATGCTGGCTGGGGACACTGCTATAGCCAGGGGGCTGTGACGGCATCGATGGCTGAACTGCGCCCTGCCAATTCGCCGGCAGCATCAAAGCCTCAGAAGGCTCCTCAACCCCATCACTAAACCACAAGCGTGAACCCTGGCCCTAAATCACCCAAAACATTGATCCCACCAGGCTTGAACGCCGGCGCGGGCGCCTTGGCCCCGCCCTGCTGCAGGCCGCCGCCAGGCTGCCACGTCTGCGGCCCGCGGTACGGCTGCGCACCGCCGCCGCCGCCGCCGCCGCGTTGCGGCTGCGGGGCCTGCGGCTGGTACCCTTCCGCGCCGTCACCGCCCTGCTGCTGTTGTTGCTGCTTCTGCTGCTGCAACTGCTGGCGTTCCGCCTGCTGCTGCAGCGACCCGCGGCCGCTGCCCGATGAGCCGCCGCTGCGCGAGCCCGACTTCACAGGTATGGGGATGGCCGTCGCGCGCGGCGACGGCGACGCGCCGCCTGGAAACCCCGCGCCCGGCGAGGCGGCGCGCGGCGCAGACGGCACAGCCGGCACCGCCCAGCCGGCTTCGGTTGAGGTTGGTGGCGGCCCTGCCTGCGTTTGGCTGAGGGCACGTGCGTCTGGGCGGGACTCGGCGGCAGGGCGGGAGAGCGGCTTTGGTGGGGCCTGCGGCTGCGCCGGCGACCCGCCTGCTCCCAGCAGCTTGGCGATCGCGCCCAGTAAGAAGACGTCCCCACTGCCGCCGCTGCTGCCGCGGCCCCCCTTCGCACCCGCCTGCCGCTCCAACGCCTGCGACGCGGCTCGCGGCGCAGCCACATGCTGCTGCTGCTGCTGCTGCTGCTGCGGGGGCGCCTGCCGGCCCGTGGCCGGCGCTGGCGGCGGCGCGTGCTGGCGGGGTGCTGCCTGCTCTGCCTGTTCGCATGCGAGCACCTCCCCGTGCAAGGTCCTGCCGCCGCCATTGGCAGACAGGCCGCGGCGCAGCAGGCTGCCCCCGCCAGCCTCGCGGCAGGGAGCGGCAGCGGTCTTGGGCGCTGGCGCCTGCTGCACCGGCAGGCTGGCAGGATCAGGGGGCAACTGCGTGGCAGCTGCGTCCCCGTCTCCCCCAGCACCGGCGACCACAAAGCCCACGGTCACCGCGCCGCCGCCACCGCTGCTGCCGCCGCCGCCGCTGCTGCCGCCGCCGCCGCTGTTGCCGACGCCGCCGCTGCTGCCGACACCGCCGCTGCTGCTTGGGGCGCCTGGGGCCGCGGCCACCGCGAGGCGGGCGCCGGGGCCGTCCGCCGCTGCCGCCTGCTGCGGCACGACGGCAGCGTCTGCGTGGAGTGCTGACGGCTCGAGCTGCACCGAGCGGCAGGCGTCGTCCTCGCCGTCTCGCCCCATCAGCACTGCCGCGTCCGGCGAGTCACCATCGGCATCACACAGCCCATCGCTCCGCGCTGCCGCGCCGCCGCCCTCGCGCCCGCTGGCGCCCTGTGCGAAGGGGCTGCTGGCGCGGGATGCAAACAGCGCGCCCACGACGCACTCTGCCACGTCATGCTGCAGCGCCGAGTCTAAGCGGCTCTGAACTACAGGGGTGGCGCCAGCAGCCTGCCTCGCCGCATCCGCCAGCTCTGCGTCCCCTTGCGCCGCCGCAGCTGCGGCAGCAGCTGCCGCAGCGGCCGCGGCGGCCGCCGCTGCCGACGCAGCGGGATCGAGTGCCGAGGGCAGCTCCGACTCCCAGATCTGGCTGAGTGTGAGCTCAGGAGGCCGCCAGACTGGTGCCAGCGTAGCGCCGCACTCGTCCTCTGCGGGGGTGCCGCCAGGCGCGCTCTGCACCCACCATCGCCCCGGCGCGCCCTCCAGTCCAGCCCGCGAGGCCAAGGGCTTGCAATGCTGGTCCTCGAACGGGGTGGGGAGGCAGCACTCGTCCGCTTGCAGCACACTGCAGGATTTCGAGTCTGCCTGCCTCTGCACCGTCGCCACCGGGTCGAACGTGGTACCCATACTCGACCTGTCAAATCCTATATTTGTCTCGGGCTGGCTTCCCCACAGCCGGGAGTCACGGGAACTCGGCCATGGCGAGCATCTTCTTCACGATCGACCATGAAATGACAGAACCAGGTGCATGTAATCTAAGCATTACACGTGGGATTGGGCGCACTGACATGCGACGCAAAGTGTGTGCGCATGACGCATGCGAGTGCCCGCTGCCCTGCTTGTTCTGCAGAGTGCGCGCGCCCGGGCACCCAGGGGGGAGGGGGGCACCTTGTTTCCACAGGGTCTGAGGAAAGCGTGCACTGTACGGCTGCGAGGCAGCCGGTTGACCCGGGCGACGACATGGAGGCTTACCTTCTTCGTCCAGTACAGGCATCCGCTGCCCATGCATTGTACATTGGTGGGCAGCTCTTGCTGTGCGCGTGCCCATGCCGTCGGCAGTAACTGCGCTTTGCCACATGTGCAGCCACCATGAGTCATCGACCCACGATGTTGAGCAGGATGAGGAAAGCGGATTGCACAAATAGCGCTCAGATGGGCGATGTAAGACAGGAACGAGGGGATGCAGCGAAAACACCCATCCGCAGCGCCGGTGTGATGACGAGGTGCCGAAGCAATTGATTGTACTGTAATGCACAGCCATTCTCAGCTTGCACTGCTGGCATGGCCACCAGCTTCAAGCGCGCCACTGACAATACGCCGAATACAAAAATTTTCAGCACCTGAAATGCAATGCACAACTGTGGCACAACAGAATGAGATTTTGTCGTCCTTGCAGATCTTGCCAGGCCTCTGACGCAAGTGCAGGGTTGCCCCATCTGATGCAATCAAAATAGCCTGCGCACACGCAACCGAGGCGCCCACAAATGCAAGCCAAGATTATGCAGCGGCTTGGCACGGCCCGGGCCTGCTGCTGCGCATTGTTGCCACAACCAAGCCCGCCGCTACTGCCGCGGCGTCAGCACGAGGAGGTTGTAGCAGAACAGAAGCATCACCACCCAGAACAACACGTTGGTGGTGCCCGCCTCCGGGCCGAACAGCGCCAGCGGCGCTAGCAGGCCGCGCAGGCCGTCGCTTGCGCCTGCGGCCCCCTGCTGCGCCAGCTGCAGTGCGGCGCCTGCCGCGGCCTGCGGGGGTGCCGGAGTGCGATGACAGAGGACAGGGCTGCTTGTGAGACTGCGTTGAGTGTTTGTGGCCTCCTGACGCAGGGGAGGGGTGTGCCGGGAACAGATGCACTTGCTGGGCCTGGACGCAGCAGCTGGGGCCTGCTCTGTGAACGGTCTGCGCACGCAGACAAACATGGCGTGGCTGCGAATAGTATTCCGTTTGCAGTCTGTTTGGCAAGTTTATGCCACGCAACGCATCGCAGGGCAATGCAACGCCGTGTAGGCCCACCTTCAGCGCCTCCTCGTCGGGCAGCTGCGCCGGCTGCCCCAGAGTTGCTGTCAGCCGGTCAACTTGCTGCTGCAGCGCGTCCAGCGGCAGTGCTTCCCGTGGTAGCTGAGGCGACGCGGCCACTGCCGGCTCCGCAAACATTGGCTGCGCAGCGGCTAAGCAGACTGCCCGAGACGAGCGCATGCTGAGACTGTGGAACGATGGTGCCCATCGCGACCGGCTGCAGCTGCTGCACGAAGGACCTGATAAGGCCTTCATTGCTGACATTGCAGGAGGCCTCGCTTGAAGGCGCTGGACTCTGCTGATCGCGTGGCCGCACGCACAAGTCGGGTCACCGCAATCGACTCCGGGGCGGACGTGTGCTGCTTACAAGCTCTGAAGCATGGAAATATGGATTTTGGGAGGGCGTTTGTGCATTGCCCTTCGCACTGACTGCACTCAATGCTAAGACAGACGCAAGCGTCATGCACACGTGGGTGGAAGGGGGGCGCAAGCGGGCCGGTTGAGGGTGACCAAACGGGCGAAGGCGGTGTGCTACAGGATGGCAGGCGGATGCGAATCAGGCCAAATCGTTGCTGCGGGCCGCACGTGGACCGAAGGTGCCGTGCCGTCGAGGCGTGCGCTCTTGTGTGGGTGACCGCAGCAACCCAAGGGCGCCCGCTGTCACGGGGGTTGCCTGCTGTCGAGGCTGGCCCTCAGGTCGACAGGCGCAAACAAGGCCCATTATGCCTGCCAGGGCCTCCCTTGCAGAACAAAGAGGCCGTCGCATGTACCTACTGGAGGTTTGTGGCAACACAGGTTTGACCGCAGATCTGACCAGGCGCCCGGAGGTATGACCACAACACCAGCAAGCTGTCACAGCGCCGCATGCACCTCCCAACCCAGGCTCAATCTGCCTGTCGCCACGCTTGTTCACCCACGGCTTGCTGGACGCACCCGACTCACCACAATGTCGAGCTGTTGCACGGGTGTATGTGCTGTGATCGCATGCATGGCCACGCATGGGGCTTAAGCTCGTGGCTTGTGTCCCGTCCCCCTCCGTCACCACCCACACAAAACAGCGCTGCCAGGCCTACAGCATGGGAACCACACTTCGGCCTGGCAATTTGCTGCGCGTCGATGATACCACTGTGTTGCGGGGGCCCAGGTTACTTGATGGGGCTAATGGCGTTGACAGCACCAGCAGCGTGCGGCTGGTAACAGCAGCTGGCGGCTGACAGCTGCAAGCTACTTGACGCCGTACCCTGCCAGCCCGGTGCCAATGTCCTGTGCCCCGCAAGCTCACACGCACGTCTGCACAGGCCATGCCACGGCCATATTACCCGCACTGGATGCCACAAACGAATTGCAGAAGCTCTCACAGAGCTGGCCATCCAGCATGAACGCTGGTAACCAATGCCACACTCCAAGGATTGGGCGAGTATGGCCACATGGGCGCCGAAGGCGCGCCGCAAGCGCATGGCATGTGCGCAGAGTTTGTCCACAGGGACTTCGGAAAAGGGGGCGCAGTGCGCGAGCGGGATCGATGCACGCGTTCATAATATGTGCATCCAGACGCGCCGCTGTTGTGCGCAGCAGCTGCAGCTCGTAAAGCAGCACTCCTGCAACAGTGAGAGGCTGCCTGGATAGCACTTCGTCGCTCAGGGGCGTTTGGTGCCCCAACAAATGCAACCTTGCTAGATCAGGGGCGCCACCTTATGCCAAAAACAAAGCTCCAGGGGTGAAACCATCCTGCCAAAGTGGGACAGCTCTCCCAGCAGCAGAGCACGGCGGGTTGCTTGGTCGGTTTTCACGTGGACAGAAGGGGCGACGCCGCGCTTTACGGGCAGCTGCCGGCTGCAGCCAGTGGCGCAGCCCACGCGATCCAGCCTGCGCGCTCACACTGCGTAGCACAGCTTGCTGTCAAAGCTTGACAGGGCTGCGGGCAAGGGGGGGCGGGGGAGGCCAGCAACAGCGAGGGCAGCGGGGGGCGTTGAGCGGGGCCAGGAGGTGGCTGCTAGCATGCAGAGGCGTCGGGAGCGAGCCCGGATCGCAGGGGCAGGGGCGAGGCTGCATCCCGAGGGGCAAATCACAAGCACGCGCGACTGCTCCGGCGGCCGCCCGCCTCGAAGCAGCGTCACACCCCTAGCCCTAAGCACCCACGCAAACGGCCCAGGTCGGCCCCGTGCCCTGCCCACCGAGCGCAAACGCCTGCAGCGCGCTGAGGGGCCAGGCGAAGTCGAGCGCAAACTCCTCGCCTCCGCGCTTCCCAAACTGCATGGCCATGTCTGTGCCCAGCCTGCCGGCGTTGTGGTCCCAGTGGACGAGCTGGAAGTTCTTGGCGCTGGACTTTGTCACGCGGCCGCGGAAGTCCAGGTAGTGGACTGGAAGGGGTCGGGGTTGGGGGTGAGGGTCGGGGTGGGGTTTGGGGGGGGGGACAGGTGGG
>NW_014010396.1:0-6909 GCF_000611645.1 Monoraphidium neglectum
GGATAAGGGGGCCTGGGAGGGGGGGGAAGGCTGTGAAGCGCTTGGGGCCGCGGGGCGCAAGGTGGGCCGAGCAGCGCGTTGTGACATGGGAGGGGCCGCTTGGAGGGAGGATGGTCGGGCCGCGGGCAGCCGCGTGCTGCGGCGGGGTGGCTGCGTGGCGACAGCTGTTGCATCGGCCAGGTAAACCAAAGTGTCCAGCAGACACCGAGGTGACATCAGGTGCAAGAATGCAGGTGAAGGCGGGCCCCTTGTCTAGAACACCAGGGCGGGCAGTCCCCGCCTGGAGGGCCCTGGGGCTCCTGCTCTCACGTGATGTGTTGGGGTCGTAGCCGGGGGCTGTGCGAAGGACGCGGAGAAACTTCATGATCCTGCGGTGGGGTCCGGGTTCTGAGGGTTTTTGGGGGGCGCAAGGGACGAGCTAGGAGGGGAGGGGATGACCGCAAGAAAGGGGGGTGGGCGCGGGCTGCAGCAGAAGGCGAGGCACAGAATGCAATGCACGCGGGGTTGGCCAGCGGGAGAAAAAGAGGGCCAGCGGCGGCGGGTCGTTCAAACCACAGTTCGTCGGCGGAGCATGCAGCCGTGCCGGCAGCGAGGGGGCTGGGGGGCGGCGCTGCGGCTCTGGCTGCTGCTTGAAGCTCACTTGTGCTCGCCCTCCCCGGGCTCTGACGCGTCAGACACGATGAACTGGGCGGGAGCAGCCACGGGAGTGGGACGGCAGGTATGAGCGCATGATCGTGAAGCCATGCGACACGCCGCGCACCGTGCGGCGCCGCTGCACTGCAGAGGCGTGCAAACGCACGCGCCTCCGCCCGTGCTGACGCCCGCTGATGTCATCTGGGCCTCTCAGCCAGCATCGCGTCCGCTGTGCCCGCACGATGCCGCGCAGCTGCGCCGCCTCACCTTCACGCCCGCATATCGCGGGCTGGCCTCGATCTTGCGTCGCGCCCAGTTGCGCAGCCACGTGGCCACAGACTCCATGAAGAGAGTGCCCTGCGGCGCATTTGCATGCGGAAGCAAATGCTTATGTGTGTGTGTGTGTGAGTGTGTGTGCCTCTGTATTTGTGTGTGCGCGTGTGAATAGGCGCTCCAGCCGCCCCCTTGCGAACCCTGCCCGCCCCTCCCCAAAAGGCGCCGCGCGGGGGCGGGCAAGGGCGCGAAACTGCGAGCTGACGCCGGCCGGGACAGGCGGCTGCGACGGCAGCAGCAGCAGCAGCAGCAGCAGCAGCAGCAGCAGCGGCGGCGGCGGCGGCGGCGGCGGCAGCGGCGTCATCGCCCGGGCCCCCACCGGCGTGATGATGTTGGAGTCGAACTTTTTGGAGTCTGGCAGGTGCAGGGTCCCCCCCGCCTCTGACTGCATCTCTCGCCGCACCTCCTTGTCTGGGGTCGTGGCGGCAGGGACGCAAATGGATTAGGATTAGGATTGCTACAAGATCCCGCGGTCGCCCGCTCCTGGAGCCATCCAAATGAGGTGGCGAAGGATGCGCGCCGCGGCCATTCGCAGGGGGGACAACGGCCAGCACAGGCGCGCGCCGGCGCAGGGAAGCCGTCCTTTGGGCAGGGTTGGTTCCCGCATTCCAACCCTTTGACCGCTGCCCCCGACTCCCAAACGGCCCAGCAACGCACACGCCCCGAGGGCCCCTCCCGGGCATTCCAGCTTTCCATCCTGCGCAGAGCCGCACATAGTCCCCCCGGGATGCCAAGCGCTGCCGACCTCACGAACATCAACAATTCGTACGTGCGCCTGCGCCTGCGTGTACGAGGGTGTAAACGCGGGGCCCCCGCTCACCGACTTTTTCCGTGATGCCGGAAACGTAGGCCGCGAGGAAGCGCCGCGTGCGCTGCTGGTTCATCTTCGCGCGCGGGGCGACGCCGTCGACCGCCACCAGGACCTGGCTCCCACAGGTTGAGCACGCAAATTGCAGTGGTTTATCATAGGGAGACGGTTGTGATGTTTCGAGGCGGCCTGGAACCATCACCTCCCTATGGAGGTGATGAGCCATCTCCCTATGGCCACCTCCATAGGGAGGTGGCTCATCACCCCTGCACTCAGGTAGGCAGCAAGAAATGTGCAGTGCAGCATTAGCGCACCAGCCTTCCTCTCCCCTGCAGGCCCCCCACACCGGCCCCATGGCCAGCAGCTGCCCACCAGCTTCTTGGGCCCCACCACATCCAGCAGCAGATCCAGGTAGGCGCCCATGCCTACGGAGGGGAGTTTTCAGGTGCCATGTGATTGGGGCAGTAAATAACATTCCATGCGAATAAATCATTGGAAATCGCCCTCACAAGCCCCACAAGCCCGAGCAGCAGTGATGCGGCGCTGCGCACGCCTGCGTGCCGCACAATTGGCCGCAGCTGCAGGCCGTCGCCACGCCCTCGGATGAGATCAGGCGGGGCGGCACTCTCGGATTGTGCACTGCCGGATTGCCTCGCGCCGCAGCCGCGCGGCCGCACCCTCGAAAATCTCTGCGTGTGAGAGGTTGACCCTGTCCTTAGCCACGCTGGCATGGGCGCAGGAATGGATGATGTGGTTCCTGGTTTGGTTTTCAAAAGGGGAGGTTGCAGGGGAGGATGGTACGGGCGGTGAGGACGTGTGGGGATGGGCTAGGAGGGTGCGGGTGGGTTTGGGTGATGTACCGGCAACGAGGGGTGCGGGTGGCGCCCGCAGGCGCAGAGGAGAAGAGTCTGTCGAGAGCGTGCAAGCGCCAGTGGCAAGGTACGAGCTAGCTTGAAAGTTGATCAGGAGCCAAGATCGAGATGCAGGGTTGACGATCAAGTGGTTTTAGAGCGCTCCAACTGCCGTCTGTCCGCCGCCTCGCTGCCTGCCCGCGGCCCCGCCGCTGGCGCAGGCCCAGGCCGGCGTGGCGCCCTGGCTGGCTGGCCGGAGCCTGCGCATGCGCATGCCGCCCCATGTGCGCGCTGCAACCCACATGTCGATGTACAGGTTATCCACATGGCGCCTGTCGCAGGCGCTGAGACCCGTGGGGTCTATGGTGTCGTCCGCCGCTGCCCCAGGGCCGCTGTCGGGCCGCGGCGGGTCGGGCGCGCTGCATATCTTGGGGTAGCGCCGCCTCAGGTACGCGAACAGCCCCGGGACGCCCATGGCGGCGGGCGGGGTGCCGCTGCTGGCGCTGGCGGCGCGGGGCGCTTGGGAGGGACCGCCTGCCGGCAGCGGTCACCAGGCACTTGTGTGCAGCGGCGGATATGCTGCGCTCGCTGCAGTGCTTGCTGTCAAACCGGGCACCACTAGCAACATCACTGTATCGTCTCGGACGCAATGTCTTGTGACGATCCTCTCGCGTTATGAACGCTGGAGTTGCGCCCGTGAAGCCCACGGTAGCGGGTGACGAAGATCTGGGAGACAACCAAGTCCCAGGAATGCAAGTCTTTATTGGAGTAATTTGTGGTATGATCGGCGTGAACATGAACGATCCAGGTCGTGTCCAAGGTGCGCGCTTGGCACCGGGTGCTGCTGATGCAAACGAGCAAGTGCCTGACGTTTGAAGTGCAGGCGCGCGCAAGCGGCCCCTGCTTTGTCGCCAATAGTGCCCTGTGCAAACATCTCACGCGGCTTTCTCACGACACCGATAGAAGGGGCGAGGCAAGCGAATCCGTTGGGACAACTGCCGCCAACCACCCTGTCCCCGATCTGCACTGTCTTGGGTGCTGTGGCTTCTGGACCGCTTCATCCACCCCTATCAAGATGTTGTGTCACCACTCATAAGATTCTATGCATGCTGTGTTTGAATTTTTTACCCCTGCACTGCCAAAGCTGCTGGGGCGTGCTCAACCCCCTGGCATCAATCACATGCCGGGCACGACCCTTTGCAGTTTCTCCACAGTCCAATTGCAGCCAGCGACGCAGCAGCGGTGTGCTGCCCCCCCCCTTCTGCACCGCTGCAATGGACTTCGCCTGTCGCACAACGTGCTTGAGCCACATAATGGATGTTACATGACATCAACGCGTGTAGGGTTGCATGATGCATACATTGATGGTCGTTCAAAAATGTGCATGGCCGAGGGGCTGACTGTGGTAGTCTTCACAAACTTCTTAAAACAGCCCTTTACACCGCAGATCCTGCACACATTGCTCACACCTGCACACATAGCGGCACCAGAGGCTGCTGGCCCCGCTCCAGCCACAATCTCGCATAGAATGCGTGTCTCAGACCTTCATCCCACCTGGGGGGCCCGGGCCGCGAGCTCCCGCCATTTGAGACAAACCCCCGCCCTCATCACTCGGGCTTCCCGAGCAGCAGGTCCGCCAGCTCATCAAAACCGCCCACAACCGCCTCGGGGCGCCTCAGGAAGGAGGGGTACGCCTCCCCCCGCTTCACGTAGGCGCCCCTCAGGCCGGCAGAGAGAGCGCCGTTGATGTCCCAGGGGTGAGAGGCAACCATCATGCACTGCCCGGGGGACAGGCCCAGCTGTGATGCCGCGAAGCGGTAGACGCGCGGGTCCGGCTTGAAGGCCTTTGGGGGGTGTGAGTTTGAAACGGCAGGGGAGTATTTAGCGGTCTGGGGCGCAGCTGGGGGTGGGTTTTGAGGTGAAGTGAGGTCACTGCGCGGACGCGGCGCGTGGGAGGGGATGGGGGACGTCCGGGCGGACCGCGGGGCGGCGGGTCCGGGGTGGCCGGACGCGTGTCGCAGCCCAGCTGGCGCGCGCAGCGGCTCGCAGGCCGCCAGCTGGCCGCGCCGGCGCTCGTGTGTGCATACGCGACCGCAAGAGGCCCCCTTACCCCGGCCCAGCCGCGCTTCGCTCAGCGCCGCCAAGCCGCGCACGCCCCGGCGCCCGCGGCGCGCCCGCAGGTCATGGTGTTCTGACCCAAGTCAAAAACATACACTAAGCAGTTTTGCGGGCGGCGCGCCCCCACCCACCTGAGCCATATTGACGTCAAGCAGGGGCGCCACCACCCCCTCCAGCCCGGCGCGCGCCACCAGGCCGCGAGCGATCGCGTCGACGGCCCCGTTGGTCAGCACGCACACCTGCTGGGCGCACGAGAGGGGGCGAGGCAGCTTTCGTTGCAGCCTGTGTTGCTGATCAAGCAATCAACGTGTTCGTGTCGCCTCTTTTTCCAGCTTCTGGATGATAGCTCCAGCGAAAGGCGCCATCAAACAGGTGGCATCAAAGACGATCCGCGTGGCCGGCGGCCCCGGCCGGCAACCGTGTGGCTGCGGCGCGGCGCCCCGGCTGGTCACCTGACGCCGTCAAACACCGCCGCTGCACCCTCCCCACCAGATTAATCAAACCCTGGGAAAAGGCGTCCCGCCACGCGCCTGAATCCCTGCGGCCTTGATGCGCTTGAGGGCCGGGGCGATCTCGGGGTGCATGTCTGCATCACGCCACGCCGCCACCACCGACTGGAGCGCCGCCGCGGCGTCGACGCTTGGGGGAGATGGGGGGGAGTCGGGGGTGGGGGTGAGGTTTTAGTTTAGGGATCGGGGAGGGCGCGGCGACACGGGTGGTTTGCGGCAGGGGGGGACGCGAGGCGGAAATTGCGTGGGGCTGATGGCGTGAGGGAGGCTGAGCCGGCCGGCGGGGGTCCTCCCACCGGTGCGCCTGTCCAGCTGCCTGCCCGCCGCTTCTGAAGCGATTCGAGCGCAGCACAGGGGACGCGCGCTGCCGCCTATCTGCACCGCCTGTTGCATATCAAAGAGCCCGCGGCGCGCACACTTTTTCGAGCCGGCCGCGCGCAGGAGGTCGCCGAGGTGCGCCGCCCCGACCTCCGCAAACGTCACAAACGCGCCCGCGGCGCCGCCGCCCGCGAGCTGCGCGGCGATCGCGTCGCGGAGCGTCGCGGAGAACCAGCCGTCCAGCAGGAGGGGGTCCAGGCCGAGCGCCGTGAAGGCGCCCGCGGCTGCAGGCGCGGGTGGGCAGCGCGGGTGGCGCGGGCGGCGCGGGTGCTCGGGCGGCGCGGGTGGCGCGGGCGGCGCAGGTCTGCTTTGGGATCAAGAGGTTCAAATACGCCGCCGGGGCAAGCCACTTGCGTGCATGGCCCTCCGCTGGCAGAGCGTCCTGCTGGCGCCGGGCCGCAGGTCGCCGCACATGAACACACACAAGGGCGCCCTGCCGGCGGCGTGCGCCCCCACCGGCTGTTGCCGGAAATAGCGTCCCGTTGACATCCAGGACGAGCGCCTTCGGCCTCTCTCCCGTTCCTGGGAGCGGTGGAGGTGCAGTGGGCGCCATGATGCCGCGGTAAAATTCTCCTGCGAAGTCAGATCTGAACAGCCAGCCACGGACATTGCTCGTCGAAATTTATGACCTTCATTGAACGGTGCATGCACTCAAGTCGGAGATGTCACCTGCAATGAGTCATCCGATCTGACATCAGCAGTTCAGCCGAGCCCTTCTGCCATTGCGCGCTCACCGCGCATCATATATATATAGCCCGATGCGCACCCATCCACGTACCCGCACGCCAGTTCCATGCTGCAGACGTGGCGGGGTTTCGGGCGCGCCAACCGATCATGTCATCCCCCCGGCACATCACCAGCGGGGGCCCTCGTCACCCCCAGCGGCACCCTCCTCGTCGCCGCTTGAGCAGCCGAGGGCGACACTCCTTTCCAGCCTAGACCAGCGGCTAGAGTCCGCCAGCTTTGCGGCGTAGCGGCGCGGGCCCGGTGCTGACGGCAGCCGCGGCGCCAGCGGCGGCGCGTCCGTTTTCAGCAGCATCGACGCAGAGGAGGCGGCGGCGGCGGCGGCAGCTGCACGGGACGCGTTCCAGGCCGGTGCGCTCGGCGTCGGCTTTTCAGCAGGTGCTGTGGCAGGCGCCCGTCTCGCCGCTTCGGAGGACTGCTTCGCCTGCCCAACTTCTGGCGGGCGGTTTGAGTGCTCGATTACAAGCCAACATGCTGCAGCTGCATGCTTGCGTCCCATTGGTGCCTTGCAAGCGACCGACCCCCCCCCCCCGCC
>NW_014010395.1:0-6909 GCF_000611645.1 Monoraphidium neglectum
CGGCCGCTCGCGCACCTGCCCGGAGGCCGCCGCTGAGACCGCGGCGGCCACGTCCGCCGCCTTGCGCTCCTGGCCCTGAAGCTGCGACGCGTCGACCACCCGCAGGCTACCAAACCGGATCGTCAGCCCGTCGGCCACGTCACTGGCGCCGCGGGCGGCCCCTTTGGAGCTGCTGGAAGTTGCTGGGCCCTCCATAGTGAAGCACAGGACCGGCCGCTCGGGTGTGGGCAGGGGCGCCGCCTCTTGGACTTCCACAGTTGGGGCGAAGCGCACGCTGCGCCGCTCCTGGACCGCGGGGTCGGGACCGCCTGCATCGCTCCCAGCTGGGGCAGCGTGTTGCTCCTCCGGCTGCTCCAGCTGCTGCACCTGCTGCTCCTCCTGCTGCTGCTCTTGCAGGTGCTCCTGCGGCTGCTGCTGCTTCTGCGACTGCTGCTGCTCCTGCGGCGGCTGCTGCTCCTGTTCTTGCAGCTGCACCTCCGGCCGCACTTCATGCTCCGACACCGCCTGCTGCTGTTGCTGCTGCTGCGGCGGCGGCCGCAGCGGCGATGGTGGATGCTGCTCCGAGGGCTGCTCTTGCGCCTGCTTCTGGTGCTGTGCCTCCTGCTTCAGCTGCTGAGGTCTATGCGGCTCGTCTGTTGCCTGCCACCCCGGATGCCGCTGCCCTTTGCAGGCACTATCCTGCCCCCGCTCCTGCTCCTGCTGCTGTTCCTGCTGCTGCTGCTGCTGCTGCTGCTGCTGCTGCTGCTGCTGCTGCTGCTGTGGAAGCAGCTGCTTTGCAGCCGCCCGTGGCACATATCCCTCGACGCTGTCCGCCACGGCCTCCTGGGCCGGCGGCCGCGGCCCCGCAGCCCCCGGCTCCCGCTCTCGCACCTCCGCCAGCATGGTCGTCACGCCCCCGCCGCGCGCCGCGACGGCGGGCGGCGCCCCGGGAAGCGTCGGCGCCTGCGCCGCAGCCGCCTTCGGGCCGCCGCCGGGCGCGTGGCTCGGCTGCATGAGAGCGCGCTCCAGCGCGCTTGGGGAGAGGCGCTGCGCGGCGGTCTCGCCCAGCGACTTGGCCACCTGCTCCGCGAACAAGCTGCACGCGACGCCGCAAAAGTGGTCGGGGCCGCTGCGCATGACGCCGCGCGCGGCGCGGCGGTACGCGGCGCCACAGTCGGGGGAGTGGTGGGGCTTGGCGCAGAGCGGGTTGCCGCACTTGCCGGCGAGCGCGCGCTCCTCGGCCACCTGTCAGTGATAGTTTGGTCCCCAACAGGTTGATGTGCTGAGTTTCAGGTGACTTTGGGGTTCATCATCTGGCGCCGAGTGTGACAGCGCTGGCGCGCTGTGAGGCAACCCGTTATTGCATTCTGCGTGCCCCAGGCACCTGCGGCGGCCGCTGTTGGCTTTGCTGGCCGGAAGACAGGCAAGGGGAGCTTGCTGCTGTTGCCCCTGCACCCACCTGCATGAACTCCTCCCCTGTCAGGGATTCGGTGAGCCGCGCCAGCTGCCCCGCGTCGGCCGCGCCTTTGTCAAGCAGCCTGCGCAGCCAAGGGACCGGCAGGCGAGGAGCGCCGCCGGCTCAGTTGTGCATTTGCCAAACAACTTGGGTTGCTGAGCGACTGCATGGGAATGACGCATGCAGGGTTGTGGCTTCAAGCGCCGCGTCAACGCCCCACCTGAGCATGCACACGAAGACTCGCCGGTGGCGCAGGCGGGCCAGCTCTTCCGCTTTTGCCGCCGACGACTGCTGCGGCAAGCGCTTTTTGCGCTGCACACCCTCCGCGTGCTGGTGCGGTGGCTGCTGCTGCTGCCGCGTGTCGCGCTGCTGCGTTTGCTTCGCCCGCGCCGCTGGCGGTGCTGCCACAGTGACATCCGCATCGCGTGCGCTGGCGACCGCCAACCGCGGCGATGGCGCCGCTTTAGCAGGCTCCACAGCAGCGTCCTGGACAGCTGCCTCGTCCTCTGCGGCATGCAGAGTGGCGTTTAGTAGCCGAATTACGATCCGTGGGGATCCAAAGACAACAAACCGCGGCGTCCACTCACCCGCATATGTAAGTATTGGCAGGCTATATTGCGTCATTTTGCGCAGTATCAAAGCGCGGTGAGCGCCTTGCCTGGTGATCTGATCTTAGTAGTGACTTTAGCGCCGTGAAGCTGGCGCAGTTGTTGAATACATGTCGAAATGGTCGCCACATCCTTGTGCGAAGTCTCACCAAGCAAGCAAGCACCGCTGCAGGGGCACCAACTGCTGACCTGCTGCTGACCGTGTTCCAGTACCGGTACCCGGTGCAGTTTGCACCTTGCCCACGCGCTGACCTTGCCTGTGAACCCGGAAGCTGGGCCCTCGAGACACCAACGTTGATGATGATCGCTGACTTGGCTAGTACAGGCTGCTGCTATTGCTGCTTCAAAAGCAAGGCAATGGTTGGCAGCAGCGCCAGGACCTCAGGCGCTGGTGGGCGTTGCTGGGGTTGCATGCTCGTCAGCCGCTTTAGTCAAGGTTGTGACGGTGTTTTTCGAAAATCATAAGCAGGTCTGTCTTCATCACACTGGTCAGCCACCTGCAAATGTTTCACGATGATTCAGATTAACAGCATTGAGCAAGGAGCAACAAAAATACATGCAAGTCAAGCACTGACCCAAGCTTCCACATTCTACAGACAAGCATGCTGACATGCTCAAATTCATGTAGCTGCAGCATTGGGAATCGCTTGAATGCCAGGGTGCACAAAATACTTGTGCGCATGGTAGTGACACTGCAGACAAAGGCAACAAATGTGTGTGTGATGAAATCATGGGTTAGCACAAAGCGAAAGCTGTTGGTTGTTGACTCTTGGCTATTGAATGCTGGCTGTTGGGTGTGCCCGCCGCGTGCCCCTCACTTTACAACCACCCCTACGACCTCCACCTTGGCCTTGCTGCTCACGATGTTGGGGGTGCCCTCATTGTACGGGCAGTACAGAAACTTCTCGCGCCGCACCCATGCCGCCAGGCCGCCGGGGGCCATTGTCTTGAAGTCGTCGGGGTCGGCGTCGCTGGCCCCGTCGTCGTGCTCCACGTCGCTGTCGCTGTCGCTGCCGCTGTCGCTGCCGCTGTCGTCGGCGGCTGCGGCTGCGCGCTTGCGTCGCTTGCGCCTGCGGGCGCCAACACCTGTAACCTCATCCTCATACTCGCCCTCGCCCTCGCACTCGTAAGCACCTCCATACTCGTCCTCGTCCGAGTCTTCGTCCTCACCATCATCTTCATACTCGTCTGCATCCTCAAACTCCTCAAGTTGATCCTCGTTGCCCGCCACGCGGCAGTCAAAGGGGTGACCCTGCATCAGCTCGGCCCACGCCTTCTCGCCTGCTTTGTTGGCGGCGGCCTTGCTCCTGTACAGCACCAGGCCAGGAGCGGGGCCTTTCTTGGGTGCGCGGCTGCCGGGCCCGCTCCAGAACCACGTGCCGTCCATGCGGACGGCTTTTTTGTTGATCAACTCCGCTGTTTCGGTTGTCTCATCGCCATATGGGTCTGTGAGGGCCTCGTTCGAGATCAAGGCGACCCTTGTGGTGCGGCTGCATTTGACAGCATACAACGTGGCGCCAGGGGCGCCGCTGCTGCCGACGCTGGTGCCCGAAGAGGGCGTCTTGGGCTTGGCGGCCTTGGTGGGGGGGCTGGCCTTTGGAGGATTGGTCGGATGTTTCCCCTTAGCTGCCCTGCCCTTGGCTGCTTTGGCCCCGCCGGCGCCGTTGCCGCCGCCGCCACCGCTGCTGGTAGCTGCCTTGCGCTTCGTGCCCTCGGGCGGCATTACGGCTTGGTCTACTGAGCTGGCGCCGCCGTGCTCCTGGTGTGCATGCAAGCAACAGCAGAGCATGATAGCCTGTGCTGACCTTGTGCTGACAGGGGCGGTTTGTCGCGGCAAGCACGTCTCCGAGCGAGCGAGGCATGCCGTTACAGACACAGGCTCATAAACACGCCTCTTATCGCCGTCTTACCTGTGTTTGTGCGTTTCTGATGCAACCGCTACACGTCAGCTTGCAGGTCTCTGGAGTGCAGTCTCCCAATACAAGCACGCTCACAGGTCAAAACCATGAGTGCAGGCGTCTCGGTAGTCACATATGCAAATGCACTGGCAATACGTACGAAGGTTGAAAATGTCACTGGATTCGTTGTCGGCGTGTGTACCAGTAGTGCTGCACCCTTATCAATTCGATGGACGCTGTACATGGTTGATATTGAATTGATCTGTGTACGCCAACTCTGGCACAGCGATGTGCGCCAGTTGTCCAGCGACGTGCGAGTGTCCTGCAGCGTGGCCCGCACGCATTCTCACTGGGCATGCACTGCGGCGGCACCCCAAGATGACCCAATATGGCCAGGCTTCTGAGCAGGTACGCATACTAGCACCCGCCTGACTGTAGTACTCCGCCAAATGTGCAATGCAAACCACCGCCTCGAGCCCGCCCTTGAAAAACCCGCACACATGGCAGTACTGAAAGGGTGCGTTTTGTTCATGCACAGCGGCCGAGTGTTGAAAGCATGCTGGTTTGAAGGGGCTGGAGAGACTTTTCTACACGTGGTGCTTGGCTGCAGCTGCATAGACCTGCTCCAGCACACCTGGCGTGGCCTGGAGCGGACCGCGCGCGGCAACACTACATCCATTTTCCCGTCCAATGAAGGTGAGGAAGAAGTGTCAATTGTTGTGGACGTGATGGCGCGGGGCTCTTGAATATGCCATAATGGCGACAGCTGCCGAGCTGCGCGGGCAGCTGTCTCTGAGAAGACGAAGCTGCACATGTAGCCGCCCCATGCGATAAAGCGCGCACACGCTGCAATTGGTCATTCCCAATCAACCTTATATGCGCTCTTGCACACCTTACCTCCGCTTTTGCCCCACGTACTGTATCATTCGTTCTGAGTTGTTCGGTGTTCTCGGTACGTCTGGTCCGTGATTTTCAGTCGTTGCTCGTGACCCCGGAGCTGTTCATTCGGCTTAAGACTAGAGATAGAGTCAAGGTGAGCAGCGTGGGGCGCCTTCACGAGATGGGGGTTCCTGTGACGTCCACGGCAACTTCACCTTCGGTGCCCTGCCGAGGCCCTCAGCGCGGCCTGCGTGCTTGTGACAATCGTGATTATATATGTGTGCGTGTGCTGCGGGCGTCTGAGGGTGCCTGTGGTCAGATCCTCGAAGCAGGGCAACTGGGCGCCCACCTGCCCACCCGCGGATGCGTCGCGGTGACAGCCTCCCAACAACGCACACATAGGTTTCTAGGAGTCTGGTGGTAGCACAAACCTGCGTGTCGCTGTACAAGCTTCTGGCGCACCAATGTCGGTGTTCATCGGCGCTGCACTGGAGGCCAGCGCTGCGATGGCAACATGGGTCCTGCTGCAGGTGGGGCCGGCATGCATGCGTGCTGTGCAATACAACCGGCTCTGGTGGTGGAAGTCTATGCCGGCGGTCTGTGCACTCCTGCGTGCTTGCCCGCTGTAGCACGACGCTCGAGACACTCGATGCAAGCAGGGTGGTGGCGCTCTCATCAAGCTCAGCTGATTGAGCCCCTTGCCTCCTCAGCGACACACAATGGTCCCGCCTGCACACCTCTGCACCCACTCTGTAGGTGTTCCTGCAGCTTTTTGCTGTCGCCGCCAGCCTCTTTGGCCTGCAGGCTAAAGTCACAGTTCCATGCTCTGGCATGACGGAGCAACAACGCCTGTGCAAACAACCGGCGTTCACGGTACGTGAGAGCTGGTGTCGGGATGCAGTCGGGAAGCGCCTGCGTCACGCTCGAAGCACCAGGCTTTGCTGCCTCCTTGTGATGTACTGACCATTGTGGCGGCAAACCCATGCCCGCGCAGCTCAAAACGCAGGGTGAGCTTGCAGGTTTTCGCTGTTTGGCTGCCAACCCCTTGCAAGGAGCCCTTTCTTGACCTCCTGTTTCCACGCCTCCTTGCATGCCCCCAGGCACAGGCAAAGCACGAGCGCCGACTGGCACGCCGCGAGCGTGCTGTATCCAGAAGGGAGGAGGTCGTCAAAGCCTCGCTTTGCCGCCTGCGCGCCACGAAGCGGGCGGTGGTGCGGAGGCCCGCCCACAAAGCAGCGCAGCGGCAAGAGCAGAAACAGAGGAATGCGGTGAGCCGAGTGCTCTGTTGTGACGAGTGGGCTAGCTGGTGCACGCCGACTGAAATATTCCCTGCACACAATGCCCACGATATGTTGACACGCCCTTGTTGCCGCACAGCGGCACAACAGGCTGGGCACCGACCGCTTCCACGCCTGCTCAGGCGTGTGATCAGATCTCGATGCACGCCTTTGTGGGCAATTTCCATACATCCTTTCACCCCTCATGCACATGCTGACAAAGACCGATTACGCCGCCGCACACGCAGGGCGCTTCCAACAAGGGCTCCACCCCTTGCAGCGAGGAGGAGGCCAGTGCACTGCGGACGCCGCGGAGAACCCGCGACAGCGCGGTCACCGTACACGCCTCCAGCGCCCCGAAAACCGCATCTACCGCTGCCCACGCCGACGCACCCATGACCCCACATGCGGCGGCCCCGGGCAGCCCTGTCCTGCTGACGCCGACAAACAGCACCCTGGGCCGCAGCGCGTCGGGCCGCAGGCTCAGCCGCCTGAGCAGCGGCTCGCGCCGCCGCCTGAGCCGCGGCGCCAGCGGCAGCAGCTGCGGCGACAGCAGCGACGGCACCTCGCTGGAAGCCGCACCTGAGCAGCTCAGCGGGTGTGCCGCAGCGCAGCAGCATCCGCCCCTGCTGCAGCCGCTGAAGCTGCACGGCACGGCGGCGGCGCAGCTGTCCGCGCAGGAGCCTGTCTTGAGGCCGCCCACGCCCACAGCCGTGGACGCTAAGCCAGCAGCCAGGCCGTCAGGCACCAGCCTGCACCCCTTCCCTCACACAGCTGTCACCACGCCCCCAGCGGCAGCAGCCCTGCTGGTG
>NW_014010394.1:0-6897 GCF_000611645.1 Monoraphidium neglectum
CATCTCAGGAGCCCGGTGCTACCGGCCAGCCGGCGCTGCCGGCGGCCGCGCGGCCCGCGCCCGCCGCGGCTCCGACGGCGGCAGGCGGGGCCGCCGCTGAGGCAGGCGCCCCCCAGAGGCTGGCCGCCTTGGTCCTGCAGGATATTGCTGTGCCGCCCGCGCTGAACGCATCTGACAGCGCGTCTGAGGCCGCGGCGGCTGCACTGGCAGTGCAGACCGCCGCCATTTTTGCCTACGAAGAGGCGGTGCGCGCAGCCGAGGCGCTTGGCCTGCCCCCCGCGCGCGTCGACGCGGTGTGCGCGGGGGTGCAGGCGGCGACTGAGGAGGCGGTCGGGTGCCGGCGGTTTCTGGGGATGGAGTATCCGCGGCTGCGGCGCGCGTGCGCGGCGGGGGCGGTGGAGACGGCGGTGGCGTGGATGGAGAGGATGGCGGGCGCGGGCGCCGGCTGTCGTTGAAGCGGCGTGCCCGCGCGCCGCAGGGCTTGTTGCATTGCTTGATGCTTGCCATATCAGGGTGGTGGTGCCGTTTTTTGGTGGCAGGTGTTGTCGTCAATGTCACCTTACCGTTAGTCCACGGGTGCCACTTACTTTGCTGCAATGAAGCAGGTGCTTGGTACCGTCCCCTGTCAAGTCTGAAAAATCGAATGCGATCGGTGCGTGTCTCTTTCTTGCAAGTGCAGTTGACTGATTTTGCGTGTAATAATACGCGAGGCTGTACGCTTTCTGAGTCCGCAGGCAGCAGCCGCACCAGCAGAAGCTGCCCAACAGGCTGATGCAGATGCCTCAGCTTTGCCACCAAGTTTCAGCCCGCTGCAACTGCTAGTTGACCGCCAGCAGCAGCAGCGGTACAGTAGGTGGGAATGTGCCATGCACCCAGCACGCCCATAGCCGGCCAGGCAGACCTGGATGCATGGACGGGTTGGCTGAAGCCTGCATTGCAGCTGTACCCCAGCCGCCTGGGCTGCCAGGACTAGGTCGGCCTATATGAGTGGCGGATGGCCCATTGATGTCGCGGCGGCTAGCAGATCCGGGGCCAGTCTGCAGCAAGTGTGGGGAGGGCTGCTGTGCGGAACCCTGTCCGGGTTCTGAATTTCTTCAGGCTGCTGCTGCCTGCAGGCTGCTTCGGTCATCAGGCTGCTTGCTTTCTCCAGGTGCTCAGAGACTGTAGGGCACACCCATGTGAACGAATGAGCAAAATTGATTTGCACAGGGCCTGAGCACTTGCCATGGCCTGGCGTTTGGGATGGCGAGAGGTCAAGCCAATCCAGTCAGCCTGGCTTTGCGGCTTGCTCCAAGAATAATCAAGGCCATCTATGTACATACTTCTCCCCGCCCCACCGTCGCCTCGGCTTGTTCTGCTCACGTCCGAGCACACACTGCGCGCCATTGCCCCCTCGTGCCACAGCCCGACTAGCTGACCTTTCTGCAACCCAAGCCCAGAACCCCCCTGCTGCTCTGCTCGACTCGCCGGCACACTCGCGTGATGTGTGATACTAGTTTCGGTAGGACGAATACGGGCAGGGCATACATCACTCGTTCTGTGCACTCTGCTGCCTGCTGCACACTTGCTAACTCGCGCACCCGGTGACGGCCTCCAGGTAGTTGCGGTGTCCTGTCACAATGGCCACGAGCTTTGTACAACCATATGATTTTTGAGTTGCCTGGCCCCGTGTGTACTTTTGCCTCCCCCCGCAAAGCCCTGGAGACTTCCCGTTTACAAGGGAGCACCTCAGGGGTCAATCGACTCACGCATCACTGCATCAGTCATCAATGGCGGAGTGGCAGACATGCAAATCGCATCTGAGCCGCAGCTGGTGCTTTCGAGTTTCACTTGTACGTAGCAAGCCGTCGACAGTACCTTGTCAGATAGCCTAGGCCCACGCCGTCGCAGATCACGAGACCGCCCGCCACACGGATTTCTCAGCATGCAGCTTACCCGTAACTCTGCGCTTTCTCTGGCTTCGGCCAAGCGGCCCATGCTTGCCCCGCGCGTGGCGCCTCGGCCCGGGTATGTCGATCTGGCAGCTTGTAGCGCGTCTTGCCCTCGTATGGGATATTTGAATCTAAAGCTTTCTGTCGCGCCGCAGGTACAAGCCTTGCAGGAGTGCGGAGGTCGACCAGCTGACCGGCGTGGTGTTTCAGCCGTTCTCCGCGGTGAGCGGCCATGCAGTGGCATACGAAAATATTAGGAAACTGGCAGCTCCGCTGTCGCGCCGTCTTTGCGGCTGATGGCTTGCCTGCACTCGAGTGTGTGGCCCGCCACCCTGTCGCGGCTGCACGCGCTCGGCGCACGCCGGCTGGCCAGGCGCGTCGCCGCAGGAGCAGCCGCGCCTGGACAAACAATACGCTGCAAAAGTTTGTGTCCGTTGCTGCGCTGAGCAAGCGCACGTCTGCTGTCGCAAGGCATGCTGCCAAAACGTCCCTGGGTGGCAATGCCCTCTGCGCAGCCCACTCCCCTTTCGAATTCGCGCTGGTGCCCTGCACAACCCATGCCATCCCTGAAATTGTATATGTTCAGGTCCAGAGTGAGCTAGCTGTCGTTGACAAGGCCAAGGAGCAGGTGGAGTCCTTTGCGCGCGTCAGCTTTTCCCCTGCCAGCGAGGCGGCCATCAACGAGCAGATCAAGTGAGCAGGGAGCGGCGGCGGCGGATGGACTGCAGCAGCGGATGCAGCCATCAGCTGCAGCAGCAGCAGCAGCAGCAGTGGCATCTGCACAGCGGCTTGCGCTTCCCCACGGCCATCCTTCCCTACTTCGTCTGACGCGGCCACCGCGCCAGCAATGCCCCTCCGCAATGTCAACACCACCCAAACCAACCGCGCGCCTGCCATGTATCGTTCCTAAAGCACACCCTCCAAAAATCGCCGCTTCTCCCACCCAAAGCATCGAGTACTCTGTGAGCTATGTCTACCACTCCCTCTATGCCTACTTCTCCCGCGACAACGTGGCGCTGCCCGGGTTTGCGGCGTTCTTCAAGGCCGGCAGCGAGGAGGAGCGGGAGCACGCGGAGCTGCTGATGGACTACCAGGTGCGCTGTGCTATGCTGTGCATGCTGTGCTACGATGTTCGTGCTGCGGTGTGCATGCTGCCCGGTGCGTGGCGTGTTGTGCCGTGCAGTGCCGCGCTGTGCTGTGCTGTGCTGTGCTGTGCTACGCTGTTCGCGCTGTGGTGTGCATGCTGCGCGGGGCAAGGCGTGTTGTGCTGCGCTGTGATGTGATGTGCACGCAGAGCGTGCGTGCTGTGCGTGCTGCTTGGTGCTTATGGGGTGCGCTGCTGTGGCGCGATTGGTCAATGGTGTTGGTGGCGGCGGTGATCAGGGGTCGGTAGGTGGAGGCTGCGCATGCGGGCCGGGGCGTGCCTGCGGGCTGCACGCTGCGGTCAGGGGGCACAGCCGCGCCCCAGCAACCCGGGTGTGCCTCACGCATTGGTACTGCTTGAAACAGGCACGCATCCCTTCTTTGCCAATACACACTGCCGACAGAACACCCGCGGCGGCCGCGTGCGCCTGTCGTCCATCATGATGCCCGAGGTGGAGTTCAACCACATCGAGAAGGTGAGGGGAAGCTGGCAGAAGCTGCGGAGGCGCGACCCCGGGGGAGGTGGGGAGCAAGGCGAAACCACACATGCATCTGAGCAAAGAGAGACAGAGACACACACACACACATGCACACACACGCACGCACGCGCGTGCGCGCGCGCGCGCGCACACACACACACACACACACACACACACACCCCTTGTGCACTCTAAAGCCCTGCACCCTCGGCCGCCCTGATTCAAATCACCAGGGTGACGCCCTGTACGCCATGGAGCTGGCGCTGTCCCTTGAGAAGCTGAACTTCACCAAGCTGCGGCAGCTGCACGACGTGGCGGACGCTGAGGGTGACGCCCAGATGTGCGATTTTGTGGAGGGCGCGCTGCTGGCCGACCAGGTGCGGGGGGGCTGGGCGCGCGAGCCTCCGCATGCGCGCGCGCGCGAGGGGGGAGAAGGTGGAAGGGAGGGAGGGAGGGATGGACGGAGGGAGGGGGAGCGAGTGCGAGTGTGTGCGCATGTGCGAGTGTGTGTGTGTTGCAGGGCGCATGTGCACGCGTTGCGCGTGTGCACGTTTGTGTGCGTGTGCATGTGTGTGTGCGCGCGTGTGTGCACGTATAGCGTGCATGCCTGACTGCGGGCGAAAATGAGAGGGTGTGAGCGAAACCGGGTGGTGTGTTTTTGCTCCAGTGTTTGTTTGCACTCTTGAGCGTGAGCGCGTGGGCGTGCACCAGATCCACACTACAACCCAAGGCCCGCCTCAATCGGCCGGAACCCCAGCTGCCACCCTGAGATTCCCTATCTCCCAACCCCAAACACCCAGGTCAAGAGCGTGAAGCAGGTCGCCGAGTTTGTCAGCCAGCTGAGGCGGGTGGGCAAGGGCCTGGGCGTCTACGAGTTTGACCGCAAGCTCGCGGACCTCGTGGCGGCTGGCGGCGTCGCCTAAGACGGCGGCCGTCCTCGGCGGCCCCGCCGCGCCGCGGCCGCGCGCTCGGCGCCGAAGGCTGCCGCGCGCCGGCTGCAGCGCGCCGCGATGGGGGGCGTCCTGGGGCTGGCGGGCAAGGAGGCCCGAGCGTGAGGCTAGAAGCTATTGCGCGGTGGCCGCGAGCCGCCGCGGAGCCCTGCACCTTATCACACCACAAGCTTTGATACTCATTGCACAAAAACATACATGCGCATCGCGCCGCGCGCCCATGTGCGCACATACATGCACGCAATGCATACATGCCCGCTGCGCCGCGGCCGTGACCGCGGCCGTGGCTTTAGTCACCTCTATCACAACCCCGCCAGCACTCGCTGCGCAGCTGCTGCGCTCGTCGTCAGCGCCGGTTTTGCCGTGCGTCTCGCTGGGGGGCGGCGGTCGAGCGGCGCCATGCGGCCGCGGCTTCGAGCAGGGACATTGGTTACTTGGAATCCTGAGCACGGCCGCCACTCGCCACGAGCGGGCTGGTTTGCTGGTGCACTCCTCTTTAATATCCTTTTTAGGGGGGAGCTGCCGTTTCATTGGTGGCCTGGACAGTAAAACCTGAATTTCATCATCTGCGACGCGCCCGGCGCCCAGCTCTTCACTGCGGCCGCCGCCGGCGCTTCGACGGGCAAAGCATCGCTCACCTTGAGTAACATTATCTCTGTCTGTGCCTCTGTCACCGCCCTGCTGAGCGACTTCTCATTCAGCGGCGGGGCTGTCACCGCGCCAGGCACAGTACTGAAGTACAGGTCGGCGACCAGGGTGGCGGGAACGCTGGCCTGGCAGGACACAGAGGTGTTGTTTTCGCAAGCGCAAAGCCGTCATTTGCACAGGAGAATAACTTCTGTGTGACGCAGGGGTGTTCCATGTGCGGAGCTTTGCCCTCATCCCACCCATTGAGTCATGCGGCTGGGCGCGCGGCCGACCACTCGCTCCCACACGTGCGTGCTCCGCAGTTGCGCCGTGATACTTCCTATCATCTTTTCTGCTCAAGTCTCACTCGACACGGCTGGTTGGACACCGGTCAGGTTGTGGTCGCTGCATGCAGTGCCACGGTTCGTCGGGAATGCTGGGAGCGACAGTATCAGCACGCATTTCATCATGATATAAGGATCAATATATCAATTCCACGATTGTAAGAGCTACCAGTGATAATTACCATGGCTGGTGAGACTGGCAGCAACAACGTGCGTCAAACAGCATATTAGCTTCATCAGTCGTCTAAAAAATCAACGAAATTCAAACTTGGACCAAATTTATTATGAAGGCCCCACTGCTGCCGCAGCCAGCAGCGGCCGTGCGCACCAGCCGCGCGCGGCTAGTTCGGCGCATCGCGGCGCTCCTCCTCCTGGCCGGCATGCTGCTCGCCGCGCTTTCAATCAACAGGCGGCAGCTCGAGCCGCAGCACCATCCGCTGCAGCCGCACTACTACTCGGCCGCCCTGCGGCCCCTGAGGCGGTACCTAGCAGACCACCCCGATGACATGTTGGCGCCCCTGCTGAGCCAGCTGGAGCGATCGCCGCCGGCCAGTGTTGAGGATGCGCGGCAGGTGTACGCGGCCGCGCTCGAGCGCCTGACGTGGTGAGCCGCCCCCTGACCCCGCGTGCGCATGTCGAAGGCGGCGCGCGTCGAGTGCTGAAGGGCGCCCGCCCCACTCACGTCGCGCCGCAAGCGCTGCGGTCGCGGCAAGCCCTTCCCAACATCGCACTCCTGTCCGCGGGGTCCCGCTGGCGCCTTTGGCAGGCCAACGGGCACGTGCGCTGACGCACCTCCGGCCGCGGAGCCGCAGCCGCTGACGCACCAGCCAGCGCCCACGACCCCCGCGCCCCCGTGCGCGCCCCGCAGGCCCGGAAGCTGCGCGCCCGCGCGGCCGCCCCTCTGGCAGGCCCTGACCGGCCGCGGCTCCGCGCCCGGCAGCCTGCCCGCCTTCCTGGACGCCGCCTTCGCGCTGCTCGCCTCCGAGAGCCGCGGCCGCCTGATCGACTGCCCCGAGGATCCCTCGCTGCCCCACGGCGGCGCGGGCGCCGCCGCCGCCGCCGGCCGCGTCGCGATCGTGAGCAACCTGCGGAATGCGGAGGGCGCGGCGCCAAACATGGTGCTGCAGGTGCTCCGGACGGCGCTCTGGCTGCCGCCGGGGTCGGCGTTCGTGCTCATCTACGAGGACGGCTCCACAGACGCGACGCGCCGGTGGCTGGGCCTGCTGCAGCTGCTGCTCGCGCCGGCGGGCGTGCCCTTCAGGGTAACCTTGGACGGCGGGCTGCTGAGGGCGCCGGGAGAACCTCGGATTGCGCACCTCGCGCGGCTGCGCAACGCTCTGGTGGACCCCTTCTTCGCGCCGCAGCCGGCCGTCCAGGCGCAGTGCGCCGAGCTGCGCATGGCGCGCGCGGCGCGGCGCGCGGC
>NW_014010393.1:0-6894 GCF_000611645.1 Monoraphidium neglectum
GGTGGCCGCCGCGGCGGCGGTGGCGGAGCAGGTCAGCTGGGGCAGCAGTCTGTGCGGCACCAGCCGCGCCAGCAGCGTCTGCAGTGGGGACGAGGGCGGCTTCGAGCACGCCTTGAGTGCGGAGCTCCTGGGCTCGCTGCCGGTGTCGCCGCGGCTCAGCCTGGACGATGGGTCAGTCGGCGCCGCGCCAGAGACCAATGGCGACGCACAGATCAAGACGGTCGTGGAGGGCTGCGGGGAGCCTCGCGCCCCCAGCCGCGCCAGCAGCCGCAGTGTCAGCCCCAACGCCACCAGCAAGCTGCCGTGCGCCGCCGTGGCTGCGCTCTTTGCCGCCGAGTGCGGCAGTGGCAGCTGCTCGGGCGCCAGCATCGCCGCCCCCGTGGCGGGCGCCATGAAGCCCTGCGCTGTCTCAAGCGGGGCCACGCTCCGCAGCACTGGCGATGTGAGCTGCAGCGGCGCGCGCGGCGACGCGAGCGCGGCGCTCGACGCCGCCTCCGGCTGCGAGGCGGACGCGGCGGCCGTGATTGCCGTGGTCACTCTGATGAGCAACAACAATGCCGCCAGCGGCAAGCAGTTCCTGATTAAGAACGCCGGCGCCAAGCGCCCCTGCGGCGGCCGCGGCGGCCGTGACATGCGCACGCCCGCGGAGCGCGTTCAGGGCGCGGCTCACAAGCTGCGCAAGGAGGCCGGCCGGGCGGCCGCGGCTCTCAAGGGCGCCTTCTGCATGCGTGCGCCTGCGGTGTACTGACGGCAATGCCCATCACTTGCAGTCCTTTACTGACTGCTGTGACACCCCGATACGCTTGACCCCCACATGAGTTGTCACAAGTTCGTCACATAACAAACGAGGTCTGTGGGGCCTTGCACTCTCTTTCTCATCTATTGCCAGCACTGGTGATTCTTTCTGGAGATGCACCGACTGGAATGGTCATATCTTTTGGGCAAGCATGAGCACGAGCTGCAGGATTCAGCCGCTGCCCCGCCCTGTTGTGCGGCGCCGCATTACCTTTGAGCTTCCTGCGCGATGCACCAGTGCTGTTGGGGCGCACGCTCCCTTCCTTACTCCTACCTTGCTTTCTTATCAAGTTCGAAGCACTTGAGGTGATCCCTGACTAAGCCCTTTACCTTGCGGGCTGGCAAGCCTGCCGCCCCTTGGATTGTTGCACTTGTGGGCAGGCAAAACTGCCGCCCTTGAATGGTTTGCATTGGAGCCTGCGGGGCAGCCGTGGCAAGGAGTGGGGGCGGGGCTGCTGCCAAGCGCGGTCGGCCCCCACTCAACTTTGCCGCTTTTACCTTGGCTGTGCATGTGCCGCCCGAAAACTTCCCCTCCCCTTGGATCCTTGCACTTGTGGGCTGGCAAACCTGACGCCCTTTACTTGGTTTGCATTGGAGCCTGCGGGGCAGCCGTGGCAAGGAGTGGGGGCGGGGCTGCTGCCAAGCGCGGTCGGCCCCCACTCAACTTTGCCGCTTTTTCCTTGGGCTGTGCATGTGCCGCCCGAAAACTTCCCTTCCCCTTGGATCCTTGCACTTGTGGGCTGGCAAACCTGACGCCCTTTACATGGTTTGCATTGGAGCCTGCGGGGCAGCCGCGGCCATCTAGGAGTGGGGGCGGTGCCGCTGCCAAGCGCGGCTCGGCCCCCAGTCCGCTTTGGCGCTTTTACCTTGGGCGCCGCATGTGCCGCCCCAAAACTTCCGCGGCTCCTACTTTCTCCGTCATCAGTTCCATGCACTGGATGGCGTTTTCAGGAAGGCATAGGCGTCGGTGTCATACTGATGTATTGCATTGCCCAGGCAGGCAACCTTGCCCGCCCATGCGCGTATGCAGCGGAGCCTGAGCGAAAGTTGGTGGGGATCAAACCGGGGGCGGGCGGGGGGCTGCAGCTGTGCGCGACCGCCCGAATCCAACACTTCCACGTGACCTCAGGCCCTTGCCTGACGATCAAGCGCTGATTGGGCAACCAATCCCTTCCTCATCGGTCCCAAGTACTGGTCATGAACTCTTTTGAAGCACTGCCGCTCTCATGGCACCCTGGCAGGGCGGCCAGGCAAGCTGGCTGTCCCAAATAAACTGGCCACAGCGCCGGCGCGCAGCCTTGCGCGAACGTCGGCACCCTTGTAACCTCCTGAAACAACCTGGTGATCTTCCTCCCGCACAACAAGGAGGTTGCTGCGGAGGATTGCTGGCCCCCTAGCTGCTTACCAATCAAGGGAACACCTGTACAAGCTTTGAGACGATCAGGATCGCCCCTGCTGGGTGGCACAGGTCGGGATGTTCGCTTTCATCTCAGCTCTGCACGTGCCGCCCCGGCGCTGCTGGGGTGCACATTTGCTCTGTACTACTTGCCAGTGTTCATCAACCATGATCTCTGATCAAGCGCTTGCGATGATGTGGCTTTTGAGGTCTTCAGGGCAGGCACGCACAGTCCCTTTGGGTCGTTTGCAAGGCAGCCTGAGGGGTAGCAGGGTGCGCGGGCGACGCGGCAGCCGATTGTTACCCCGCCCCTGGTCTGTGTTTGAGTTGAATTCCGGCTTGCGCATGCGCGGCCACGCACGCGGTTGGCTGCGTGTCATTCTTGCGATTTTCGTAGGCTTCTTGTGGGGCGCGTCATCCGATTTTTGCAGCCCTTCCGGAGCATGCTGCTCAGTCATGACCTCATGAGTGTTTGTGCAGGATTCGCTTACTTGCTGACTTTGCCCACCAAACCTTCTCATAAACACAACTATCAACCATGACCTAAACATTGCTTTGGGGCTGTGCAGTCCCCTCACAACAGCAAACACAGTACTGTAACACGTTGTATAATCTGAGTCCTTGTTTGGGAGGAGTAGGGCTGGCCGCAGCACCTCGTAATGTCATTGTTTGCGCTGAGGCCTGGAGGTGACCCTGACTAGCCAGCAGGATGACAGGCGCATCACAGAGTTGTGCTTAGGGTGACCATGTGCTGTGGCCCAGGTGTCACGGCCGCTGCCTCGGATGGCAGGGTGACGGCGAGGGCACCAAGCAAACTCCATGGTGCTGGGGCTGTTGACGCACATGACACGCACCTCTATGCAGCTGGATCACCAGCGCACCCACGGCATCCTTGACCAGCACACCAGTCGCACCGTTGATCAGTCGAGTCCAGGTCGAGTCAGGTGTTTGTGTCAGCAGTGAAAATGGCCACGCCCAACAGCTGTGTGTTGTCATAGCCCATACGGTATTAAGCTGTTTGTAGAGCTGCATGAAGATATTCTGTCCAACATACGGTAGCCTGCGTCACTCAAATATAAGTAGGATCCAGATCTGCAGAGGGAAAGCGTTAGCGCACAACCAAGCACCCGCAGACAATCAGCATTAGCAAAGCTTGTGACACTTTGGCTGCGGCGTGATAGAGCTCGCCGTATGCTTCACTTTCTCCAGCGATCCGCCTTTAGGATTGCTCCGCATCGGCCAAGGAACTGTGCCATGGCTTCATCGTTTGCATTGCTACCATGTGACGCGGAGCAGCAGGTGCAACTCCGACGGTCGTCGCCACCACTGCGGTGATGCCGCTTGCGCTGCGGTGCCGCTACTTTGCTGCTTGATTATGGGGCGAAGCAATCACCGTTGTGGCTCACATCATACATAGCACCTCGCACATGGAAATTTCGCAGTACACATTCGGCCCATGGCCGATAGGCGCCAGTGAAGTGTTTGCGCGGACGCAGCTGTCATACGCTTTCGTCAATTTGAAACCGCTTGTGCCTGGTGAGCCGCGTGGCAGTGCGTGCGCATGTGCATGGGCATCAACATGCACGCGTGATGAGCACCAGGCCTTGGGTGTTTTGGGATGCCGGGGCGTGGAAATCGTCGGCAGCGCAAGAGCTCGAGAACGCGCATATGGGGCAGGCGCTTTGATCCCTGCTCAGGAGGTGTCGCAGCCCCGAGGCTTGCTGAAACCAGCCAGTTGAAGACGCCTGCAGCCAGGCGCCACACCCGGCCATGTGACTCATGGCAGGGGCTCGGCTGCGGCGATGAAGCGCATTGCGCGGCAAAGGCAGGCGTCGCCAGCTGTCCTGTCGTCACACGCGACCACAAAGCTCAACATGGGCCCGAAGCACACGCGCCTGCGCCTCGTATTTGCTGTGTCATGCAGGCCACGTCTTGGTCAGCCCTGTCCGCGTTGCAAAGCGGTTTGCTGACCTGTCACCGGATGAGGTGGCTGACGTCATGATCCTCGCACAGGTGACTAATGAGAGCCCCGCACCGGATCACGCACCATGTCGCCCTTGTATCATGCGTGCTTTAATTCAACCCTGTTGAAGGGCGCATAGCGCCCGCCTGTGCACCCACTTTGATTGAGAGCGCTTATCCGCGTGCCATCAATGCGAGAGTGTGAGCCGGATTGCTGGCAGCCAGCGCGCCATGCCCCCCAACTGCAAGCCCCGACGCTCCCGGCCCCCGCTCCGCCCCTTGATCGTCCCCTGCAGCGTGTCGCGTCAACGCTGGAGCCCCATTATGGCGCGGTGGCGACAACTCTTGCCATCCAGGACGGAGCGGCAGCCGGGCAGACGGTGCGCAGGGCGGCCTCGACCGCCGACACTGGAAGAATGACGCTGCACCCCACACGCCGCTGCGGCGTCCAACGGCTGGACACGTGGCGGGGCTGCTGATACAGCACGCTTGACCTTTCAAGCCTAAAAAGGCTGTTGCAGGCAGCCTCCCACGGGCCCTTACCCGTCCCGGCTTTTGACCTCTGCCGTCGCGATTGATGCATCCCTGACGTACTGCGCGCAGGTGCCGCACGTTCACGTGCACGTGCTGCCGCGGCGGCCGGGGGATTTTGCCAAAAACGACGAGGTCTACGACGCCATAGAAGATCAGGAGTCAGCCATGGCGCGCGACAGGGCCAGGTGGGCGTTGCAAGCGATTTGTTCTGGCCTGTGGGGGACGGCAGGGCCGGCTAACGGCCAGGGACCATTATGCGTGGTGGTGGGAATGGGTGGGGGTGCACGGGCAAACGGTGCAAGGCGTGACACTCGGCGGTGAGCGAGCTTGCGAACAGCAAAAACATGAATTCGAGAGGGTGCAGCGCCAAACGGCGCACACAGGTCTTGTTCAGCACAACGTGGATCATAATATCCGGGGGCCGCCGCTGGCCAAGCGCCCTGCAGCATCCCTGCCCCCAGCGGCACGGCACGACCCCCCCCCCCTTCACGCAGCCACGAAGACGCCAAATCTGACAGCGGCGGCACAAGCACGGGCGCGGCGGCGGCAGCGGGAGGCGCGGGGGCGCCTGTGGCAGCTGCCCAGAAGCTGGACCTGGACGTCGAGCGGAGACCGCGCACAACTGATGAGATGGCGGCGGAGGCGACGGCCTTGAGGGCGCTGTTCCCAACAACGTGATCGTGTAAGAGCTCACGAAACCATGTGGATGCTTTGGTGGGCGCCGCTGCAGGGCATTTGATGGTCAGCTTGCGCAGCGTTTGGTAGCGACTGCGTGCGCTTACGGCTCTGGGCTGCTCGAAGTTGACACGGCCGCACGTTTCTGTTTGGTCAACAGCGGGCTGCGGCGTAGCATGCGGGCCTGCGACGTCAGGTGCTTTGGTCAGGGCACCAGCAGGGGCTGGTTGGGTCAGCATGTCTGCCATGCGCGGCTGCAGCAGAGCAGCGCCCGCAACTGCCCTCAGACGCGCCATTACGTGTTTGTTACAGCAATTTCTGGGCATTTATCGCCTGTAGCATGTATTACAAACGCTGCCCGCGTTGTGCTTGCGCAGGAGGTTTCGATTAGTGATTGCAGGCCGCGCGCCCGAAGTTACCGGCCTCTTTGAGCAGCCCCCGATAAATCTATTCCCAAGCTAATCATTCTCCATTATTTTTCTGATTCTTAAACCCATTTGACGACCCTCTGTCGTCCCAACCGGCCTGAAACATGGCTATCTCCAGGTGCGCAGGCACAAACGTATTTGAGCGTCTTCGATCGGCGTGGCGTGGACGCTCAAACGCATGGTCTCGCTCGCACGTCTCCAGCCAGGCCAGCGGCAGCAGCGGCCAGGCCTGGCCTGATGCCCTGATGCAACCCCCAAACGGCAGTTGCCAGCCGCGGAGCATGCAGACGCACCACCCCCCCTCCCCGCCCGCTGCTCCTGCCTTCTCTCGCCCCGCAGGGCTTTCGGCCTGGCCGCGGCCGTGCTGCTGCTGGCGGCTGTGGCGACAGCTGCGCCCACCGCCGAGGTCGACGAGAAGGCGACCATCGAGGCCGCCAAGGCCAAGGTGCGCCGCCAGGCCCGCCGCCCCCCGCTCACTCCGCCACCCACCGCCGAAAGCGACGCCGGCCCCGGCATTCCTACTTCGCGCCCCAGCTTTCGCGCTCACACAGCACGACGCTGCCCATTCCCTAAAAACGGGACCACCCCGCCGCTGCTGCCAAATCGCACGCCCCAGCCGCGGCCCTGCACAACCATCGGCTGACATCCCCGCAATCCCCCCCTGTCAAACCCTCCCCCCAGGACCACAAGTCCGAGGTCAAGTGCATCGCCAAGCAGGAGGTGCCCCTCTTCGCCCCCGGCTCCGGCGCGCTCTACTGCCCCCAGGGCGAGAACAACAGCACCGGCTGCCAGCTGATGTCCAACGGCGTTGACAACGTGCTGCGCCACGCGGGCTCCAACCTGCAGCAGAAGGTCAAGTTCGACTGCTACAAGCACATCATGGTGCGCGGCTGGGGGCGCTGCTGGTTGACTGGACATTTCTGGGACCGGATGAAAACGAGGGTTGGCAGCGGGTTCTTGTGAATCAATGAGCTTTGCGGCTGGTTTCAATGGCGTGTTTACACGGGGCCATTAAATTACTGGTGATTTTGACAAGCGTGGGGGCCCCTAGAGCGGCTGTGCCGCCCTGCACTCTGCCGCCGGCGCCGCCGCGGCGCGCGGGGG
>NW_014010392.1:0-6893 GCF_000611645.1 Monoraphidium neglectum
GTCGGGCGGGCAGCCGGCGTGTCAGTGCCAGGCGACGCGGTCGTTGTTGCCATCCATTGAGATCGGACGAGCGGCGGAGGGTCGTTCGATGAGGCGTCCAGCCTGGGAGCGGTCTCAATTTTCCTGGGAGGCCACAAAGCGGCCCACGCCCCGCCATCAGGTGGCGGGGGGTCGTGCGGAAGCGCACCGGCCACTTTGGGTTGGGGTTGTGCGCCCTGCGGGCCGGGTCGTCCACGGACTGCAGCTCATAGGGCTTCCCGCAGTCCGGCAGCGGGCAGGCAGTCCGGTGGGTGGCCGTGCAGTCCAGGCAGGCCACGTGGGCGCAGGGCGTGACCATCGGCTGGCGAGTGTGGGCGCCGCAGACTTGGCAGCTGCAGGACGGGCGCGGGGGATGGTGCAGATTGCAGATCCACCGTGCGTTGAGGCGGGCATGTTAGTGTGTCTGTGACTAGCTCCGATTGACTCGTGCGTGGTTTCGTCGGGCGGGGACAGGCCTCATTGCTAGGCTGGCATGGACTTTGGCACTGAGCGCAATCCCCAACACATCCTGCGGGCTGCAGAATCAAAAGGAACATGCTCAGAAGTAACCAGCACACTCCACAACCCAACAGGCTCACTTGGTCCCATAGCGCAGGGCGTTCTCGATGCCACTGAGGGGGTGGGTGGCCGGCACATAGAACACCTCGCCGCCGCGGACCTCGCAGTCCACCCACGGCGCGCCGGCGGGCGCCCCGCCGCCGCCGGATTGCTTCTGGGATTTAGTCTCGGGGGAATTGGAATTAGACGCGAGCCACGGCGCCGCCTCTGCCCCCTCCTGCTGCCGTTCCCGCGGTCCCTCCTGCTCCTGCTGCTGCTGCTGCTCCTCCTCATCTCCCGACACTGTGCCATCCCTCTCGTCGCGCCCTCGCCGCCCGTCCCCAGCGCCGTCGCCGCCGTCCCCCTCGTCATCCCCGTCCCCCTCGCGCCCGCCGCTGGGCTGTGGGAGCCCCGCGCCCCTCTGGGGGTGCCGCTCCCCAGTCCAGGGGAGGCCGCCAGGCAAGGTGCCGCGCGGGCGGGGCATCTCCAGGCGGCCGGCCAGGAGCTGCAGGGTCTCCAACACGTCGTCGTCCTTCGAGAGGTTTGAAATTCAGAGAAGCCGAGTGATTGACAGCTGGTTGTTAACAAGGACCGGGGCAGCGGGGTCGCGGAGAGCAGGCGGCAAGGGGTGCACATGAGTTGGGCAGCCGATGTTGGGGCGCGAGGGCGGGGGGCGGCGGCTGTTGCAGGCGCAGGAGGCAGGGAGAGCTGGCCAAGCCTTGGGTGAGGTGAGACTCGGGGGCGGAGCGCAATTGGTAGAGGCGACAGCGGGCAGCTGCACAGCACCAGCGAGCTGGGACGCAGAGCTGCCGACATAGGGTCCTTGCAGGGGGCGGGGGCATGGAGCAACAAACAGCAGAAAGGAGGAAGGTGCAAAGGAGATGGGGGACGCCGCAGCATACTGGGTCAGAGGTGTTAGGCGGCAGGGGGTCCTCGACACCTGCCCCGCTGCTGCGCCGCACCTTGACGACCAGGTTGAGCGCCCCCGCCACGCAGCAGGACAGCCTCACGTTGCGCAGCATCTCCTTGGCCCACTTGGCCTGGCGGGAGCTCAGGAGGCTCTTTGGGGGTGGGAGGGCGGGGGGCGGGGGGTTAGTGACGGCCGGAGGTCAACTTGGCTGGCAGCGGCAGGCGAGCGGGGCGCGGGTGCTGCTCTCGACCGAAGGTCCTGGCTAAGCAGGGGACGAAAGGGCTGCATATTTGCAAAACACGTGACTCCCACGTGAATGGTGCATGCATCGTGCGCACGGCCCTGGGTCTGGCCGCTGCTGATTTCACACGCCGGCGCGCGCGGCCACGAAAGGGGGTGCCACCTCATAGGCGCGACGAGTTGCACCTCCCCTCCCCCTGCTTGTCGTCACACCGGCCTGCTGCAACAACCGTAGAACAAGGGCGCAGCGCTGTTTTGGTCTCACCTCCCTGTGTTCGTCGTCGCACCAGTCTGCAAGCAGCAGGTTGCGGCGTATGACCTCCACCAGCTCGTTGTAGCTGGCAGCGTGCTCGGGGCCAAAGTGCAGCAGCACGACCTGCGGTGGAGGCCGAGGTGGTGGTGATAGTCCCCGGTGTGGGGGGCCGAGGCTCGTGGCGCAGACGGACTGTCAACAGTCGGATGTGAGGCGATTCGATTCGTGCGTGGGTTTCGCGGTCTTGCGAGGCGTGCCGATGTGGGATTGCAGGCGCGATGTCGACGAATGACGTGCGGCGGCGAGCGCCCCCAGGAAAAAGCGTCCTGAGGGGCCCCAGACTTTGCGTTGCACGCCGTTTGTGAGTTTGGAGGCTCAAGCGGCGCACGAGCGCAGGCTCGGCCGCGGCGGCGCACACCTGGCGGTGGCAGGGGGGCAGGGTCACCAAATCCGCCTTGCTGGCCCTGAAAGGCAGGGGAAGGGACGGGGCAGCGGGCCGTGAGGGGTTGCAGAGGGCCGAGGGCCGGTTTTCATCAGTGTATACAGCCGTAATCAATTCGAGCAAAGCCAACATCGAGCTGCTTCCTTGCGCAGCTTCACCATGTCCCTAGGGGCACGCGCTTGAAGTACTTGATTGCGCCGAAAACTGGGATTGGCAGCCGCGTCGCGCGTCAGCAACCGCGCCGCGCGCCTGATCATGACGCGCCGCAGGAGGTCCATCAGCTGCCGCCGCCCCCAGGGGGTACGCGCCTCCAGCGGCCGCTGCACCCCGGCCAGCCAGGCGTCGCGGCTGGTGCCGTAGGGCCGCTCCCGCAAAAACGCCAGCAGGGGCTGCGCGGGGCACGGGCGGCGGGGGCACGGCGCCACGCAGCGTCGGGCCACGTCGGGTCAGGGGCAATCAATTTGAGGGGCGAAGGAAGGGGTTGGTGCAGGTGTGCATGGATGAGAAGGCGTCCTGACGGCCGACAAATGATGCGTGAGAGGGAAGAACCCCGCTCAATCAAGGAGAGAGGAAAGGGGGTGTTGCGAAGGGGGGGGGGGGAGGCGCACCTGCAGGTGGGCCGCGCCGCTGCCGTGTGCGGTTGCGGGCGTGGGCGTCCCCGTCATCACCCAGCGCCGCTCCGCCACCAGCTGCACGCGAGCGTCGTGCATGCGCGCACACAGGGGCGGTTGCGTGCAAAGATGTGTGTGTGTGTGTGCGTGTGTGTGTGTGTGTGTGTATTTGTGACGAGAGATAATTTAATGAGAAAGCAAAAGATCGTGTGCATGTGTATGTGTATGTATGTGTGTGTGTATGTGTGTGAGACACAGGCTGTGCGAGCTCCAGGCGCTCGCGTTGCACAACAGACTCGCTGTGTGTCGCAGGCAGGCCATGCAGCACAAGGCATCACGGCATATCCCAGCATCCAGACAGATCATCAAGCGGTCCGAGGTTACCCAGATCATTCAGGGCGCGGCCAGGCCGCACCTCGCAGGCCATAGAGAGCTTGTTGGTGATGTTGGGTGACCCCAGGGTGTGGCCCTCGTCCAGAATGATGCGCAGCCAGTGGACCTGCAGGGTCCAGGGGTTTTCATTGGAGGGGGGAGGGGGGTTGACGTGGCAAGCGCGCTGAGCTGGAACCGCTTGTGAGGAGTAGGCCTGGTGATCGCCCGCCTCGAGTGTTTTGATGGGCGGGGCCACTGAGTGGATCCCAACACATGGGGGCACCAGCACCTGCCCAAGCGTGCCCCTCGACCCCCGCGCCCTGCAGCCCCCAGGCCACCCACCCCCACCCCCCGCCCAGCAGACCTGCAGGAGCAGGTGGCGCTTCCCCAGGCCGCTGCGCGCCGCCGTCCACTCCGCGCTCAGGCGGGTGAACGTGGTGATCACGACTGCAACGACAAGAGCAGAAGGGGCGGCGGATACAGGGATCGACCTGCCGCTCGGCAGCCCAGGCCGAGAAGCGCAGCGGGTCTTGCAATCATGTGACCACCGGTCAACCAGACCCAGGGCCGACTCAACTGCCACTCCTGAATGCCATAAATGCACAGCTGGACGGCGCCGCGCACACTGACACAGAGGAGACGCGCACCGTCATGGTTCCAGGCCAGCTCGTATGGCTCGTAGCTGCCGAGCAGAGGTTCCAACATCAGTGGCATGGATGGCAGACGGGAGCAAATGTGCGGGTGGCTGGGAAGATGCAACGGGAAAGCATGCGAATTCACAGCCCCCCAATTGCGGTCAAGCGGCCTGGCACGTGCCCATGCAATGCCCCGAGCATGGCTGCATGCAATCTGGCCCCTTGACTGCCCACCTGGTGCCGCCGCCCTCTGTGCTGCTGTCCAGGATCGCCACCCTCAACAAGCCCTGGGTGCGAGGGCGGGGCGGGCGTTGGCAACAACGTGGGGTTAGCGTTGCGGCCTCAGCTTTGAGTCAAAGTGGCGGAGGACTGTGCTGCTGGATGTGCCGAAACAGACCGCCCTTCAAGTCTTGCGCGCACGTGCATGCGCACGCGCGTGCACACACACACACACACACACACACACATATACACACACACACATATACACACTCTCTCTCTCTGTCTCTTTCTTTCTCTCTCTCTTTCTCTCTCTCTCTCTCTCTCTCTCTCTCTCTCTCTCTCTCGCTCTCTCTCATGCACAGCGCCCCGCCCGCACACACACGCATTCACTCTCCCCTCCACCCTCCCTCCCCACACCCCCTCTATATCACCACGCGCACTCATGCCCACCTGCTTGACGTGCTGCAGTATCTGCTGCCTCCAGTGGGGGATCAGGGTCCCAGGCACCACCACCAGCGTCGCACCAGACAGGTACATGCGGCGGGACGCCTCTGGTTTCACCCAGTGTTCCAGGTGGTGGGTGGGAGGGGGCAAGTAGGGGGCAGTTGCAGCGGCGGCGGGTCAAGCGGCCGCCAGAATGCATGGGTTGAGCCGCAGCAGAGCATGGCGGAGTGGGGCGCCTGATGCACTGCGGGGCGGGGGCTGCGGAGGGCGGCCGATTTGCAGCGCCTTCCCCGTGGGCCAGATTGCTTGCGCCGCCCGGCAGCCTCACCAGCGCCCCTCCGCGCGGCCTCGGCCAGCGCGGCGCCGTCAAACACCAAACCCGACAGGTAGGCCGGCTGCCGCCAGGCGTGCCGCGCCGCCGCCGCGCCGGCCCCGCCGCCACCGCCGACGCGGCGCTGCTGCTGCTGCTGCTGACGGCCGTGGCGGCCCTTGGGGGGCGGGACCAGCTCCAAAGACATCTGAGTCAGCACGGCGGCTGAAAACGAGTGGTATCGGGTCGGGGGACAACAGGGTCGCGTGAGATGATGCTGCAAAGGCGGGGCTCCTGGGCGCCGACGAGGCGTTTCACTTTTGGCTGGGACGGCGCTTTGCTCTCTTCTGTCATTGCGACAACCACTCGTCACTAGTCAGGCAAAGTGCTCTTAGCAATGAGCCTGGGCACCAACCAAGCGCACCAGCCCGAGCACTCAAAACGACACGACAAGCGGTACACGCTTGAATTCTGCTCACCATACTCTGGGGGCAGCAGCTTTGCCAGCTCCCGCGGCACGGCCGCCCCCGCCAGCAGCGCCCCCGGCGCGAGCCCCGCCAGCCACACCACCAGCCCCTCACCCCACTCGCACCGCCACCCGTCCCGCAGCGCCGGGCTCGCCGCGAGAAGCGCCGAGAAGTGGGCGACGTTGGCGGCGCTACAGGGCTCTTCTCCAGGCAGTACGAACCCCGGGCATGAGCGGTAAGCGACGCCCGCCGCCGCGGCGTCGTCCGCCTCTTGCGGCGCGCCGCAGCCGGCGGCCGCGACGGCAGGGCGGGGGTCGAGCCAGCAGTGCCAGGGCGCGCTGGCGGGCGGCGGCGCGGCGCCGGGTGCGAGGCGGCGCCACTTCTGGCAGCTGTCGCACTGCACCCATTGGACTTCCGAATCTGAATCGCCATCTGACCCCGCTTGCACCGCAGAATCCAGGCCCTGGCCGTCCTGCATGTGGATGGACGACGCAGCCCTGCGCCCGCCGCGGCCGCGACGCGGTCGCGCCTGCCCGCGGCCGCCGCAGCCGCGTCTCCCGGGCTCCCAGGATTCTTGATCGCTGCCATCCTCGTCATCTGCGGCCGATTCGCCGCCGCTGCCGCTGCTGCCGCCGCTCCCCTTCCAATCGCTGCCGCTGCCCTCGCCGCTGCTGCCGCCGCCGCCGCCGCCAGCTCGGTCGCGTTTGCGGCCCCGACCTGATGGGCGGCCGCCGCCCCCGTTGGCCTGGCCCCAACTCGTGCTGCTCCCTGCCGCGCTCGCGCCCCCCGAGCGCCCGCCGCCCCTCGCCCGCGCGCCGGCCCCCTCGGGCCCCGCCGCTGCTGCCGAGCCGACGAGCTCGCCCCGCCGGCTCCGCAGCGCCCGCCTCCGCTGCTGGCGCTCCTGCTGCCCGGGGCTTTCCTCGTCGTCCTCCTCCTCCTCCTCCTCTTCCTGCTCCTCGGCAGACCGCTCAACACTGCTATCATCCCTCCACTGCGCCTCGATGACGTCATTGCTGCTGTCCACGACCCGCAGCGTCTCAGACCCGTCCCGCTCGTAGCAGCCGCTGATGCGAACCGCGGCCATCGCCGCCGCCGCCCGCCCCGACGCCGGCCGGCCGCCGCGCGGGGCAGGGCGGGCAACAGCAGCGCCAGACCGGCGCCGCTTGGGGGGTCTTGATGCCTCGCGCAACTCGCCGCCGTCCAATTGGGTCCCTCCCCGCTCGCCAGGACTTGGGCGCTTGGGCTGCCGCCCGCCCCGCGCCGCGCCCCGCTGCTGCCGCCGCGGCGGGGCAGGCGGCGGTGTGACCGTCAGCACGCGCGGGGCGCCCCGGGGCGCGCCGTCTGCGCGCGTATTGTCTGCGTTCGCCACACCAGGCGCCCCACCCTGCGGCCCTGGCCCGGCGTGCCCGAG
>NW_014010391.1:0-2500 GCF_000611645.1 Monoraphidium neglectum
CACCCCACCCCACCCCACCCACTGTGGAGGCGGCGGCCCTGCTGGCCTGCAGGGTACCATCAAGTGCATGAGGTTCGCGAAGGCGCACGCGCCCAACAAAGGGTTGGCAGCCCGCCATGGGGTTTGGGAGCAAGTGGGTGAGCGAAATGTGTGCAAACGATGCTTGGATGCATGATGGGTTTTGGTAGGAAGAGTGTGAAGGATTGCTGCCTGACTGAGTCTTTCAAGCGTGGGGTGCTATTTAGGGCCGACGTCGGACGCCGTCGATCAAGGATGTGTGGCAATGACTGGCAGCACAAGCTCATGCGTCAAGATCTGATGGAATGACCAGCTCCGAAAACGCAGGCACGGACTCACCGGGGGGCTCATGGCCGGCGGGGTTGGTGGCGACGGTCGTCTTGGTCAGGGCAGTGCCCTGGGCGCTGTTGGTGACTTGATGGCCGGCGGGGTTGGTAGTGGTGGTGGTGTGGGTGATGCCTGGGCGAGGGTGGGGGGTAGCGTGTGGCGAAGAGGATGGCAGATTTACAATTCTGCACTCGCACCTGGTCTGATTGTTACGGGTCTGTGGACGCAAGAGGCAGGAGCAAGCGCGGCCGTGACATCGTTGATGGTTTGCATGCATAGGGGCAAGCGCTGCATCACTGCAGGCATACATGTGTCGTGCGACAGGCTGGTGCATGCTGGATGCTGGGTCACCGCAGTACGGTAATGAACGGGCCAGGGGCGCATCGGCTGAGGGCTCCGCCCGCCGCCATCGTGCGCGTCGCAGCCGCGCACGTGCAATAGCGCGATACAGAAGCACCTTGGCTCAGGCCCCAGGCAGCGGGTCGTGCATATGGGTCACACACAGAGCTGTGTCGCTGTATGGCATGATGCATGGTCGGTGCAGGGGCTGCCACATCACATCCACCAGAATGAGTGAGACTCACTCTTGAGACGACGGCCCTGCTGGCCTGCAGGAGGGCATGCACAAGAAATCACAGGGGTTGGGGCCGCCATGGGTTTGGCGGAGGTGAACTTGGTCGAGTATGCAGGTGAGGTGCTTGGAGCGATGATTGATGTTGGGGAGATGTTTTGCAGGGCAGCATTGCTGTCTTGACATCTTATGTTGACAGCAAAAAGCCCAGGGCCGGGCATAGAAGAGAAACTGACCGCCAAAATTGCCAAGAACCCACGGGCAGCACCTGCAGATGCGTTGTCATTATTGCCAGGAACGGCGCGAGCCCAAGCAAAGTAACAGCAAGTGTGCGCAGAGACCCACCGGGGGGTTGGTTGCCGGCAGGGTTGGTGGCAACAGTCGTCTTGTCAAGAGCACTGCCCTGGGCGTTGTTGCTGGTGGGGTTGCCCGCGGGGTTCGTGGTGGTAGTGGTGGTGGTGATGCCTGGTGGTGTGTGGTGAGAGGGGCGGGGCAGGCGGGGAGATGGTGAAGAGCGCGATAAGATTGTATGTTGAAAGCAATGCTTGAGAGTTTTGGCACTCAATCTGTTGTGTACAGAGTGGCGTCTGGCTGGATACCTCATATGATGCAATGGGCAAGCGGGGCCGCGACGTCGTCGGTTGGTGACACCCACGCTGCAGTGCTGGCAAGCAAGCGACGACTGGCCACCAGCAAGAACCCCTACAGGCTCACTTCCCAAGGCGCAGACGGCCAGAGAGAGCAGGAACACGGTCACCAAGGCGCGTGGCGCCATCCTGTGCTCGAGAAGTCGAAAATTTCAACGATGCCGACGTCGGAGGTCAGCTGGGAAGCGCCTGTGTTGACTGTAACGCGTGAAAAATGCTTCAATGTGTCGAAAAACAAAAATTCATCCACGTAAAACAAAGTTCACGAGGATCCTAGGGGTCGATTTCATCAGCAGCTGAGTCATACCAACTCACCGACTCAGGCGTCGAAACGCCATAGGCCCATGCCGTCGATATTGGGATTGAGACAGAGAGTTTTGGATAGACATCAGATATTTAACATCACAGGCGCCCCGTAGGGCTTGGTTACGGCAGCAACTCGGAGGCGTGATGATGCGTTTGCGAGGGTGCGGGGTTCTGGGTTTTGGGCGGTCGCACATGCCTGCATTGGTGACTTAAGCCCTAGGGTGGATTATCATGTGAACTTATGTGGTGGCAAATAAAGCGTGGCTACGTAGCCGCATCTCCTGTCACTGCTGGAAGCCCACAGAGTCGTGTAAGCCTCATGGCCTCTCACGGGCACGTCCGGGTTCAGTGGCCATGGATGGCCACTGTACCGGCGTAGCAGGCAACCTCCCACAATAGAGGTGAACGGTGCTGCGAACGGCTTTGATTGAAGTGCCAGGATATACTGAGGTGCACTTTGGGGGTGTGCTCCAAGGTTGCAGACACGGGATGTTCAAGCGGTGCACAATCAATCGTAAATTCTTGGTACAGTACTCGCTCCTGGTGCAGCGTCAGCATCAAGGACTGCCCACGCACCAGCACCGTACGGTGCTGTGGCAGCGCCATTGAGCCCTTCAAAACACCCCGTTCA
>NW_014010390.1:0-799 GCF_000611645.1 Monoraphidium neglectum
GTCCGACGCCGCGGCGCGCGCGGCGGCGGAGAGCAGCGCCGCGCGGCGCGGCGGCGCGAGCGCGCGCCACTCGGGGGCGGCGACCTCCCCGAGCGACGCCAGTGCCGCGGCGCGCGCAGCAGCAGAGCATCGGAGGTCCAGCTGCGGCAGCAATAGGTCGATCGCATCTCCCCAATGTGCAGAGAGGGTAGCGGAATCCTGCAGATCGCCGCCTGCGACACCAGCACTGCCTTGGCCCGCGGGGCAGAGCGAATCAGCCTGCTGCTGCTGCTGCTGCTGCTGCTGCTGCTGCTGCACTTGTGAGGAAACCGCCAGGTAGCTGCCGACCAGCCGCGCCGCGTGCTGCGCGGCCTTGTCCTCCGGGCTTCCGCCGCTCTCTGCACCGCCGTCCGCGCCGCCGCCGCCGCCGCTGCTCGCGCCGCCGCCCCTCCCGGCGCCGCGCGGGCTGCTCAACGGAGTTGAATGGTTTGAGCCGCCCCGGCAGCCGCGGGCATCCACGGCCCGGCTGGCTTCGAAGCTGACGCGCGCCGCGTGCACGATGCAGTGCCAAGCAGTGACCGCCTCGCCGCGCGCCGCCGCGCCGCCGCGCGCCACGCCACCGGCCCCGCCGCCGCTGAGGGCGAACGCCGCCTCGGCCGCCGAGAGCGCGCCCTTGAGCGGCGCCCCCGGCAGCGGAAGCGCAGAGGGGTAGTTCGCGCACGCGCCCCGCAGTGCCGCGAGCGCCTCGATCCGCAGCAGCGGCGCCGGCGCGGCCGCGGCGCGCAGCAGCAGCGCATGCAGCGGCGGGCCGGGCCGGCCC
>NW_014010390.1:1298-7388 GCF_000611645.1 Monoraphidium neglectum
CCGCCGCAGCTGCCACGGGGATGTTTGCCCCCGCGTCCTCGTCCCCGCACGCGCCGCCACCCTCGATCCGCGCCCCCTGCTCCCACGCCGCAACCGCGGCCTCAACGACCCCCGGTAGCAGCCCCGGCGGCATCCGCTCGTACGGCGTCGCCGAGCAAAGCACGCACAGCGCGCGCAGCGCGGCCGCCGCCACGGCGGGCGGCTGCGCCGACGGCGCACCCGTGCCGCCGCCTTGCCCGCTGCCGGCGCGGCCGCAGAGGGGCGCGATGCCGCAGTCCGCGCCGCAGGCCGCCGCGGCCAGTCCGAGGTGCAACGCCAAGAGCGTCTGCCCAAGGGAAGCTGATAGTGTCGTGAATCCCCTCGGCTGCGCCGCCGCCCGCCCAGCGCTGACGCCGCCGCCACCGGCCCCGCCCACGGGCGCGCCCCGCGCCTCCGCGACCGCCAGCAGCGCGCGCGCCTGCGGCCCCTGCAGCAGCGCCGCCGCGACCGCCGCCGCCAGCGCGCGTACGCGCGGGGACGGGTCGTGCAGCAGCACGGTCAGCAGGTGCGGCGACAGCGGCCGCGGCGCCAGCGGCGCGCCGGCCGCCGACGCGGGCAGGATGCTCGGCCAGTGCGGGTGCAGCGCAGGGGGGTCTGCTTGCGCCATTGCCTGCAGCAGCAGCAGCGCCGCCAGGCGCACGCGCAGCGCCGCCGCCTCAAAGGGGTCGCCAGAACCATCAGCAGGCTCTCGCGCCCCCCGCCCGCCGCCGCCGCGCCAGGCCAGCAGGGGCCGCCCGCCCTCCGCGTCGCTCCAGCCGCCATCGCTCTCGCTGGCGCTCGCGTCGCCATCGTCATCCCAGGATGCCCGCTGGCCGCGCCGCGGCGGGCCCTGCTGCTGCTGCTGCTGCTCCTGCTGTTGTTGCTGCCGCTGCTGCTGCCGAGGCGGCGTCCCAGGCGCCTCGAGAGACGCCTGCGCTTGCGCCGGCGCGAGGCTGGCGGCAGGCTGGTTGGCGCTGCCGGCCGCCATGCTTCCGCCGCCCTTCGAGCGGAGGTGGGGCGGGACATAGCGCACCGCCCCGCCGCCGCCGCCCTCGCCCAACGCCCCGGGCTGCGGCGGCGCCCGCGCCGGGGCGCCGCTCGCCGCTGCCTGCGGCGACGGCGGCGCCGATCGCAGGGCCCCCGTCTTGCCGGCTGGCGACGCGGGCGCGGAAGGCGCGACGGGCGGGGCGGGCGCGGAGGCGGCCGGGTGTGCCCCATACTGCAGCAGCCGCCTCAGCGCCTCGCAGACCGCGCCCGCGTGCTGGCCCCACCCCTTGCGGCTAGCGGCCACCGCCGCCGTGCAGCTGCGGAGCAGCTGCCCGTACAGCCGCGCGTGCCGCACGTCCTCCACCGGCCTCTTGCCGCTGCTGCGGCCGCCGGCGAAAGCTGCGCCGCCGCCGCTGCAGCACACGGTGAGCGCGTTTACCAAGGCGCGCAGCGCCGCCGCAAGCTCCTGGTCCGTCAGCTTGCTGCCGTTACTGCTGCTGCTGCTGCTGCTGCTGCCGCCAGGACCCGTGCTACTGCCGCCGGCCTCGGCTTTGCAGAGCGTCCCAAGGATGGCGGCTGCCTGCCGCTGCACATCCGCCGGGGCGGCCTGCGACGCAGCGGGTGCAGAAGCGCCGCGGGCGGCCGGCGCGGGCGCCGTCGCCGGCGCCGGCAGCAGCGCCGCGAGCGCCGCGAGCAGCGCCGCGCGCTCCGCAGGCGCGAGGCGCTGCATGTGGCGCGGCAGCAGCTCCGCCGCCGCCGAGAGCGCGTCGGACTGCAGGCGCTCGGCGGGGCCCGGCGCGGCGGCCGCGCCGCCCGGCCTGTCCTGCAAGTCCAGGTCGAGCCACTGCCGCAGGGATGAGGAGATGCAGGACACCGCCTGCGGCGCCAGCTGCAGCTGCTGCTGGCTGCGGAGGACCGACGCCAGCAGGCGGCAGAAGCTAGCCGAGGCCGCGGCCGCTGCAGTGGGGGCCGCGTCCGGCGACCCCGGGGCGACATTGCCGCTGCCGCCGCTGCTGGTTGCTGAGCCCAGACGCTGCGCCAGCATCGCCAGGTCGCCAGACACCTGCACATTATCCCAAGGAGGCACCGCTCGCGTTGAAAGCATGCCCGATGGCAGCCGCATCGCATGCAGCAGGCGCAGCATGCACGTGACGACGCACCTCGTGCGACGGCAGCTGGGCAGGGATCCCCTGGGCCAGCGCGGCGTCCATCATACTGTGCACTCGGTCCATATCCAGCAGGCCCTGGTTGCCGAGCTCCTGCGGTCGCCATCATATATTGTGCAAGGCTGTGCATAAGATCGCACTAAGCGCTCCAACATGGCCCCCAATTGGGTCAGAGAGTCAAGCTTGCGGTTAAGATTGTTGTGCGCTGATGCTGCTTGCCTGGCGGAGGGGCCCCACTAGATCGCGCCAACTTTGAGACGTGCTTCTCCATCCCATCCTGCAGCTTCACGCCACCAGATAGCAGCAAATTGTAACACTATATTGCCATGCCGCGCCGCCGTTTAGTGTATGACAACCGGGTGCGAGGCAATGTTTGCCCCGCACCGACGACGGATGAGTCGGGCCAGCACAGCATGGTGAGCGCACGACGCTCGGCGCACAGCACAGTCCGTTACACGTAAAAGTTCATGTATTTACCCTACGATTCCAAGGTAATTGAGGTATACTTTTATTTACCCTACTACGACTCCTAAGTAGTTGAGGTATACTTTTATTACCCCCTATGAGAAGCAGTTGAATCCCGAGCGGCAGCTGCACCAGCGGGCCGCAGCGCTTGTGCGGAGGGAATGGGGTGCCGATGGCGCGCGCATACGGGTCGCGCCGCCAGCAAGACATACAGTCCGACAACCAGGCTCTCCAAGGAATCCAGGCAGCGCAGAAGCCGTCAATGTGGCATCATCTGGGTATGAGGTAACCTGAGCTGCCGGAAACCGTTGCCTGCGCCTTCGCAACAAGCCAATCGGTGCGCAACGTCATGGACTGCCGTTGCTGAGTGGGCACCCCACGCAGACCTGCCTGGCTGAGTGGCAGGGGTATGACAGGAATGGCGTGGTGTGGCAGGAGGGCCTGAGACTTCCCGTGAGGCTTGCTCGCTGGCGCGCAGGTGTAGGTGCAGTGCCACTCGAAGGCAGCAGGACAGCGCAGACGGCTTCAGCCACAGCTGCGCTGCAGGAGTGCTCTCCGGCCCGTTTACAAGCCGCGACAGGAGCCTTGAGCGTGTTATGGGTCTCCTCAAGGCTGTCCGTTTTCTGCCCCTGCGGATTTCGCATGCGATGCTTCCAGGACGCTGCGCATTCACGACCTTGGAGAGTGCTGCCAACGTGCGGCGTTTGGCAATGTGACTGCGGCTGCGACAGCAGGAGCCTTGAGGCAGCACGAGCGCTACGTAGCACTGACGATTGACGATGATACGCCGCAACGTGCGCATGACACGCACCGCACTGGACTGCCTGCCCAGCGCAGAGCGGCTGCAGCTTAGTGCAGTCCAGGCAGGATGGCGACCTGGGCCCGACAATGGTCGTTCTCAAGAAATGACACCAACATTGAAGACTGGCATGCAGCTGTCTTGCTTGTCATGATTGTTGGCTACATGGATGATGCATTTCATGGAGGGGTCGTCGTGTGGGAGGAGTGACACGCCGGCGCTGCAACGAGCCATGGGCCACAGGTGGTGTGAATTGGCATGAGCACGGCGCGGACGCTGCGTCAGCGGTGGTCGGGCAAAGATATTTCGGAGTCGGGCACACCAAGAAAGCGGGTCTGTGCAGGGAGATGGGGTTTTTCTGCGGGGCCGACCACCACGGATGGAGGGCGCTGGGCCCCACTGCTTTGGCCTGCCTGCAATGCTGGGAGCGCATCACCCTGACAATGCGAATCATGGCTTCTGTTCATGTCACCCGGGTTACCAAACCAGCCCGGATATCTCATTGGCTTAGCTTTGTGCAGCTCATACTTACATATTAGTTCCCGCAACCGTATCAACCACGACCGAGCGTTACCTTCGAATCTGACCGCAGCTCAACTTCTGCCCCGTGCTTGCTTGTCGTCAGGTGAGCGCAACACAGAGCGTCCTCAAGAAACCAGCTTTCACGACGCCTCTCATGCATGCCTGCTGCGCTTGGTCTCGCCGGCCACCGGCCCTCGCCAGCCACGCCGCACCCGCCCCTTGTCACGCCTGGAGCTCGCCCGCACCCCCCTCGCGCGCCGCTGCTGCCGCTGTCTCAACCCCCGCCCTCCCCCGCATTCAACTCCCACCTGCGGCAGGCGAACAGACATGACTCGCCTCGTCAGGGTCGATGAGCAGCGCGCCCTCGCCATCGGCGTCGTGATCGGCTGGGTCATCCACGCGACCCAGCCCCGCATCAAGGCCGGCCTCGGCCGCATCGGCAGCGGCATCAAGACCATCTTCGGCATCAAGTAATGCACCAGATCACGCGCCGTCACGGCGACAGGCGGGGCAGCTGCGGGGGCAGAGTTCGCGCCCGGGCCGCTGCGCCCCCAACCCCACACCCCTCCTGCCTTGCGAGCCCACAGCCGGCGGTGCTGCGCGGCGGTGCTTTCAGTACTGCTGTTTGCGCTCCACTGCGGCGGCGCGTCTGCATGGCAGGCCGTGGCCTCGGCAGCAACAAGGTGGTCAGGCTTGATCGATAGAGCATGCATAATCAGGGGTGAGCGCTCTCGTAGAGACGCCAAAACACAGCACGTATGGCTGTGTTTTGGGCCCCGCCTTCACCTGCATCTCTGCAACACAAATATCACATCTCTGTAACACAAACATGACACTGCCGTTTCAGAAGAGTCACTTACAGTCAGGAGAATGAGCGGCAGGGCTGCACGGGCGGGGCGCGGGTGGCCGTGACATGCCCCCTTGGGTGTGCTGCCTGCTGCGGGGCCCTGGGTGACCGGGTGGCAGCAGGGCAAGAGGGAACGCAACTTCGACACTCTCAGCATCAATTTGGCGTGATCTGCGCCAGGGTGGGTGGGTGTGAGGTCCTGCAGGGGGTTAGGACAGCTGGCCACCACATGAGCGCCCGCAGCAGGGACTGATGTAACGGGCTTGCTTGGGCGTGCCTGTTGCCTGCTCGACGTGTTACTCTTCACCAAAATTGTAGAATTCTACAATTTTGGTGAAGAGTTACAAATTACAGGCCCCACAGCGTATGCCAGGGATGACTCAAGCACCTGTCATGCGATGGCGGTCTTGCGTAGGTGGATGGGTGCGCTTGGTGCCGAACAGGAGGGTGGCAACCCACTGCCGTTTGCCACCATTGAAAAATCTCTGGCTGGTTGGAGAACCACCAGAATGAAGAGGCGTGGCAGTCGCAGCCAGGCCTGCTAATCCCCAATGCCTTTGAGCAACACACAAAGCACATCGAGGAATGACGTCACATGTACACAAAACAGCAGCCACCACCGAGCAAACTAGACAGATGCTGCCAAGGGAACGCCGTCGTCTCGTCAACCTCAAGCAAGCAGAGGCTCTTCGGCTTCCTCCCCTCCTCCCCCGCCGCCGCCGCCGCCGCCGCTGCGGCTGCCGCGCTTGCCTCCGCCCCAGCCCCACCCGCCGCCGCCGCCGCCGCCCGCCGGGCCATCCCCGAGGTCGGGCGTGCTCCTGATGCTCGACTGGGACCGCACCAGATCCCGAGATCTCTCCACCTGCCCCTCCCAATCCTGGAGAGCTGTGATCAGCGACAGGGCGAGCAGCTGCACCACAGACCCCGCGGCCAGGCCGATCCACATGCCGGGGACGCCCCTGCGGAACCGCAGCGCCATGGCGGCGGCGAGGGGGATGCCGCAGCCCCAATAGGCGGCGGCGTTGATGGCAAAGCCGGCGCGCTGTCGGCCGCAGCCGCGGAGGGCGCCGCACATGACGGTCTGCGCGGTGGGGGCGGGGGGAGCGTTTCGTTGCGGGCTGGGATGTGTGTGTGTGTGTGTGTGTGTGCGCGTGCGTGCGCGTGCGTGCGTGCATGCGTGCGTGCGTGCGTGTGGGGGGTTGAGGGGATGGTGTGTGTGTGTGCGTGTTGTGTGTGTGTGTGTGTGTGTGTTGTGCGTGTTGTGTGTTTGTGCATGTGTGTGTGTG
>NW_014010389.1:0-2915 GCF_000611645.1 Monoraphidium neglectum
CATCCGGGCACCCCAAGGCGCGTGTTGTCGAGCTCGTCGCCCTCATCGCCGTCGACCGTGCCACGAGCCGCACAGCAGCAGGCCCTTTCGCCCTCAGCAACGTCGTGTTGCGGCCGCTCACCACATTCGGATACCAAGCCGGGGAGCTTGGGGAGTCGGCTTGGCCCGGCCAGGACCAGTACGAGTGGGCCATCCGAGAGGTGCGAGCACAACTGCAAAAGGCGTGGGGTTGCACACAGGGCAGCTAGGGCTTGTGGGCAGCTGCACACTAGAGGACTCACATTAAGCAGGAGAGACAGCTGCGAGCGCCGGGTACTGCCAGCTCGCCGTGCTCATTCACGGCTGTGAGTTTGGGTTGGAAGCTCAGCGTTGTCATGCTCAAGCATGTGTTGAGGTTCTAAACCCTGGCGGGCTCACGGCCTTGATGCAAGGCTGCGATTCAGTTGCAGAGGCCCTCCCCCATGACTATGAAGTATCCTCGATCCTCAAATTGCGCTCCGCACTCCCCTGCTGCCTGCTGCCTGCTGCGCAAACCTGCTAGGCTGCGCTAGAGGAGTGGCAGGTGAGGCCAGCAGCGGCACCACAGGGGTGGGGGCCAATGCCACGCAGTATCGGGGCCAGCCTCGCGCCTGGTGTCATGAACGACCTCCGCCTTCGAGAAAGGCGAACGTCCAAAAAGGTCTTGCAACACCTGTCAAACAAGGCCAGCGCTGCCTCTGAAGCTGGGTGCAATGCTGACAATTGCACGCGTCGCTCTGAAAACATTCCCAGGAGGACTTAGTCCTGGCACTGCTGGACGTGTTTGCCGACCGCGCCGCCCACCAGCGCGCCGCGCGGGACGCGCTGCTGCGAGACTGCTCCTGCGACTCCGCGCCCGCCGCCGCCGCGGCCGCCGGGGACCTGTCGGGGGCCGGCGGCGCCGCGGAGGCGCGCCTGCGGGCGCTGGCGGCGGTCGAGCGGGCGGCGGCGGTCGACCAGGCGGTGTGCTGCCTCGCAGTCTACGCGGGCGTCATGACCCCAGCCCAGTTTGCGGCCTACATGGCGGCCGCGCTGCCATGGTGCCCCTCTCTCACGGCGTTTGGCGACGCGCTGCGGCAGCTGCGGGCGCGCGCGCAGGCGCCGCCCTCGAGCTGACGGTGGCGCTGCAAAGCCGGGCGACGGCCGCGCAGATCGGTCCGTTGTGTACCGCGGCCGGGTTGTTTGCGGGAAACCGCCGCACGCCGTTCCCTTTTTATGGTCACGACAGCCGTGCACCCTACGTGTGGGTGTGCGTCCGGCTGGCCGTGGCGCCCTCGCAAAGAAACCTGCCAGCTCGAAGGGCTCAGCGGAGCCCCTGTCACGGCAGCCCAGCCTGGCAGGTTCCACGCGCGTGAGGCGTGCAGCGCGCCGTCTGCAAATCTTCCTGTTGGCAGCACTTTGCTTGGCCAACAGAGCCAGCCAGTCGGCTCCGTCTGCTGCAATTGTTCAACTTCAACCCAATCACTCGTATTTGCCGCTTATCCGTGCACTGCCACTTGATTTACTTCCGTCTCTGCGGCACCTCGAGCGCACAATGCAGGGCTGCCTGATTTGGCACCCTTTGCTTGAGTATCCTAGTGAGACCTGCCGAGCGGCAACTTTCTTGGCGGTCCACAGCGCCTGAGCGCCCCTCGCACCCTCGGCGTCGCAGCCAGGGGCCCGTTAACCGTTTCTTGACCGTGACGGTACACCCCCTGCTCAGGGTTTGCTGGGAACGAGCCAGGTTTGCCGAGGGCGCGGCAGCCGCCCGTCGCCGAGTTTGCAAAACCCATGTAACAGGCAGCGGCTGGTGGCAGTGGCGCCGGCCCTCCCCCTCTGAAACAAGGCAGGAAGGAGTGCGGGCTGAGTCATGTGGTTGCACTGCAGGGGCCACCTTGGGGGCGGGCAGACGCGCTGCGGGAACCCACCAAGCCCTTTACAATGGGGGCGATCAGGGGACAGCTGCGGCGCCGCGCCAAGCCGGGCCAGGCCGTGTACACCGTGAGCTATGCGCCGTCCACGCCCTCCGCATCGTCCTCGCCGTCCGTGTCGCCCCCGCCGGCCCTGCCCGCCCCCGCCGCGCGCCACTCGTTCAGCATCTGCGCCCACTGCACCGCCGCAAACATCAGGTCCGGGTCCCCGCCGCCGCCCGCGTTGGCCACCAGCTTGAACGTCGCCTGGCGCGCCCACCTCGCGCCAAACGGCGGCGGCGGCGGCGGCCCGCCCTCGCCGGCCTCCAGCCTGTCGCGCCACATCCGCAGCAGCAGCGCCTTGACGCGCGCCGCGACGACGCCGCCGGCGCCCGCCGGGGCGCGCAGCCCCAAGTGCGCGGACGGCGGGAACGCGGGGGGGAGTGGCGCCTCGGGCCCCAGCCAGTTGAGCGCCAGCACGCGCTCGCCCTCCGCGCCGCCCGCGTGCTCCGCGGCGCGCAGCAGCAGGAGCGCAGCATCGACCACCTCTCCGATCGGCGCGTCATCCCGCGCTGCCGTCAGCGGCCGCGCGTGCTGGATCGCGCACAGCAGCGAGGTTTGCATGCAGCCGAGCTCGTCGCCGCTGGCGCGCTCGGCCTCGGCGGCGGCTACCAGCGGGCCCAGCAGCGCCGGCAGCAGCCCGAGCGCGCCCGCCGCGGCCGCGGCAGCGAGCGCGTTGGCGGCCGCCGCGGTGGAGGCAGAGTTGTCGAACGGCTTCCCGATGTCCGACAGCAAGGCCAGCGTTTTGACGTCGCGGCGCGCCACCGCAGCAAGCAGCAGCTCCCAATGCTCCTGCGGCGCCAGCCACGCGGTGCCCCACGAGCCCGGCAGCCAGCCGCGCCGCGGTCGCAACCAGCCCACAAACGGCTGCCGCGCCCCGGCAGCGCCGTCGCCCGCCGCCGCCGCCGGCGCCCCGGCGCCGGCCCCGCGCCCGCCCCGCGTGCCAGC
>NW_014010389.1:3362-6033 GCF_000611645.1 Monoraphidium neglectum
ATGCAGAGCCGGCGCGTGCGTCGCCCGCCCCGGCCGGGGTGGTGTCCGCCGGCCATGCCCCGAAAATGGTGAGCATGGCTTTGCAGAGCGTCTCCTCGCGCGTGAGGGCGCCCCGCAGCCAGGCGGCCGCGGCGCGAAGCGCGGCCGCGCGGGCGGCCGCGGGGGCGTCATGGCCTGGCATGTCGAACATCGCGGGGTCCACTTTGCACACGTCATCGGCAGACCGTGCAGAGTTTATCACATGCTGGCGACCTACTCGGGAAACGCAGCCGCTGCCGGGCACCCCGCAGCTTTCCTCATCCCTCCAGCCGCCACCAGCGCCGCCGCCGCCGCCCGCCTCGCCGGGCACGCCGCGCAGCGGGTGGCACCGCACCCACAGCTTAAACGCCTCGGCCATCTGGTGCGCCTGCTGGTAGAAGCCGCGCAGGGGGTGCTGCGACTGCCACTCGCTGAACAAGTAGACCCTCTGCATGTGTGATGCGTGCCCCGCGTCTTCAAGCAGCTCGACCAGCTCAAACAGGCCCAAATCCGTGTCGCGGTCCCCGTCTTCAGAGCCGCGGCAGCCGCTTGCACCGCCGCCGAGCCCGCCGTCGCGCCCCGGCGCGGGGCCGCCGGCCCCGCACGGCTGCCGCGCCGCCCAGAGCAGTAGTGACTTGGCGAGCACCCACAGGCGCACCGCCGGCAGCAGCGGCTCTGACAGCTCCACCACGCGCCGGCTGCCGGCCAGGGCCAGGCCGGGGCCCCAGCCGCCAGGGGTGAAGTCGAGCAAAAACGGCAGGAGCGCCAGGGCCTGCGGCGGCAGCCAGCCGCTGTCGACCGCCCACAGCACGCTGTTTAACGGCCACTCGCGCCACTCCCCGGCGCGCAGCAGCCGGCCGGCGCAGCGGACGGGCGGCGAGGGGCGTGGAGGAGCGTCCCGGAGGACAGGCCCGCGGGCAGAGCAGTCAGGGTCGGGCAACGTGCGCCAATCAACGCAGCAGCGGCCTGCGAGCGCCAGCAGGGTCTCAGCGCGGCCCGTGTGGCCGGTCGCGAGCGCCGCAAACACGCACTCCAGCAGCTGCGCCGCGGAGAGCAGCGGCCGCTGGCGCCGCACGCGCGGCAGCGGCGCGCATGGCGCTGCGTCGCCGCCGGCGTGCTTCCACTCTCGCAGGGCCGCCTTCAACTCGGCGAGCTCCGCCCGCGCGGCGGCTTCCGCTATGCCCCAGCAGGCGGCGTCCGCACGCGCATCGGCGGCCGCCACGCCGCCCTCTGCCTCGGTCCCCTCCAGCCCCAGCGCCAGCAGGTGCGCACTCAGAGCCTCAGTCCGCCGTGTAGCGCCGCCGGGCCACTCATCCCTCTCGGCGGTCGTGTAGACCCGGACGGCCTGCAGCTGCAGCGCCCCTTTGACGATGGAGGCCAGCCGCGCCGCACCCGCACGCTGGTGGGGCGCGCGCCTTCGCCGCCGCCGCCGGCTGGCTGCCGCCCTGGCAGCTGCGGAGCGTCTGGCTGCTGCTGGTGCAGCTGGTGCTGCTGGTCCTGCTCCTCCGCCTTCCGCTGCTGCTCCTGTCCTGCAGCACGTCGCCCCCGCCGCTGCTCCGCCCGCTGCCTCTGCTCCAACACCAACTCCTCCACAAGCCCCACCACGCGCTCAAAGTACACGTCAGGAGGCGGCGCAAGCTTCGCCCGCTCAGCATCGCGCCGCCTCGCGCGGGCGCCCTCGATACCCGGCCCAAGCGGCGGCGGGTCCGCCAGGGGCCCTGCCACGGCCGCGTACAGCAGCCGCCACAGCGCGCCCAGCGGGGCCACGCGCTCGCCCAGCGCGCGCAGCACGCCCTTGCTGGCGCCGCCGGAGGCGCTCGCCGCTTTCAGCGCCTCGGACCAGAAGCCCGGCGCGTCGAGCTGTGATGCTTCTAGCCAGTTGAATGCGCCCGACCAGGAATACCTGGCCCAATGTACGGGGTGCGGGTTGACCAGCCGCAGCACCGCCTGCAGCACTTCCTCCGCGTGCGGGTCGCGGCGTCCTGCCGCCCACGCCACGTGGTGGCGGCCGGGCTCGCAGCCCTGGGCCTGGGGGAGGTGGGGCAGCGCACAGCGGGATGAGAGGGTGAGTGTGGGGCAATGAAGATGGCCGTGTCAGCAATGAAGATGGCCGTGAGGAGCGGGTTACTTCATGACGCGATGCAGTACACAAGACCCGTGGCGCCCGCGCTGTTTGCAAGATGCCCCGGCATCCAGAATAGTGTGCTGTGGCAGCAGAGCAACCGGTGGACACACGATGCACGTCACCCAGGTGACATCCGGGTGACGCGCACTCACCACGATGAGGACCTGGTCTAGGCAGTCCGGGTGCCCCTGCATCACGGCGTGCTGCAGAAGCGCGCGCTTCTCGCGGCTGCAGCTCTCCAGCCAGGCGAGGAGGTGAGGCAACATGCGTGTGTGACCCTTGACAACAGCCTGCTTGGCTGCGGTCGCCGCGACTGCGGGGGCATCCAGGGCGTGTGCAGAGCAAGTGTGTCTGTGTGTGTGTGTGTGCGTGCGCGCGCGCGTGTGTGTGTGTGTGTGCGCGCGTGCGTGTGTGCGCACGTGCGTGTGTGTGTGTGTGTGCGTGTGTGAGTGTGTTTGTGTGTGTGTGTGTGTGTGTGTGTGTGTGTGTGTGTGTGTGTGTGTGCGCGTGTGCGAGTGTGTGTGCGTG
>NW_014010389.1:6123-7425 GCF_000611645.1 Monoraphidium neglectum
GTGTGTGTGTGTGTGTGTGTGTGTGTGTGTGTGTGTGTGTGTGTGTGTGTGTGTGCGCGTGTGCGAGTGTGTGTGCGTGTGCGTGTGCGTGTGCGTGCATGCATGTGTGTCAGTAAGTGTGTCTGTGTGAGAGAGCGTGCATGTGTGCATGTGTGTGTGTGCGTGCGTGCGTGCGTGCGTGTGTGTGTGTGTGTGCGCGCGCCTTTGAGGAGGGCAGGAGAAGAGCAAAGGCCTAAGGAACAACCGCGACCAAGGCGCTGCTACCACAGGTGGGCAAAGGGCGCGACAGGCCGCACGGCGCTTGAAGGGCAGGCAACTCTCCTGCAGACGCAGCGCTTGCGACACAGCCCTCCGCTGCCCGCAGCCGCGCTTGCCGCGCCGCCCGTGCTCACGGTTGGCGGTCCAGTCGCCGCCGCCGCTCAGTGTCGCGGTCTTGCACAATTGAGAGGGCATGCTCGTGGCCAGCCGTACGATCTCGGCGTTGCCGGCCCCTGCAGCGTAAGCTGCCAGCAGCTCGACGTAGGCCATCTTGGGATTGCCCACAAGCGCCAGCGCAGCCAGCAAAGGGTAGGCGCCGCGCACGGCCCTGGCGGCGCAGCGAGGTGATACAGGCAAGACTTTGATGGCGGGCGCAAGCGCATGCATGCCAGCGACACTTGGTGCGCAGCAGGTCATGCAGGCTGGCAGCGCGTGCGCTCGCGCGCCAGCGCCGCATGGACCCGCACGCCCGCGCGCATCCAATGACCAACCTTTCAGCCTTGCGCATGCCGCGCTCGTATGCTGCATCACATGCGCCAGGCGCGGCGGCGGCGAGCGCGCGGCGCGTGAAGGCGAAGAAGTCTTCAAAGGGGCGCCCAGCCAGGCGATGGAAGCCCGCGGCGGCGTACGGCAAAATCCGCGGGCGCGGACGGTGCCGCAGGAACCACCCTAGCTCAACGGCAGGGTCGGCGCCCAGCGCATTCAGCGTGGGGCACGACGCGAAGAGGCTGGTCGGGTCGCTGCAGCGGAGCGCAATCGCCGTGAGCAGGGGGCGGGGGAGGTCCAGCAGGCGGCATGGGTCGCCATCGCTGGCAGCGACCGTGGCCGCGCCGTACGCAATGGGCATGTCCTGCGGCAGCTCTGCGCCAGCGGCCAACTGTGCGGTGACGTTAGCTGTGTATGTGAAGCGGTAATATCTGGGTATGTGAGCAGTCCGTGGTGCAGTGGCTCAAAACGCACAAGCTGAAAAGTGGCCATCAGAAAAAGTGAAACGCAAATGCTTGCAGCTGTACGGACACCAATATATAGCAACGCCCCGTAAAT
>NW_014010388.1:0-6880 GCF_000611645.1 Monoraphidium neglectum
TAAACCTAAACCCCTTAACCCCTAAACCCCTAAACCCTAAACCCTAAACCCTCATCAGTTTGGTCAAACCTCCATAACTGACCCCACACTGCTCGGATCCAGTCGGTCTAAAGTGCTGCCTGCATGTTTTGGGGTCATATGAAGCGTTCTAAATCGATTTCGGCCTTTTCAAGAAACGGCTACAGCAACTTTTGGACGGTTTTCTCGGCACATCATGCTCCCAATGAAGCACCCTCACCCCTACAGCAGCCTCCCTCACTCTTCTGATGAGTCATGGTGATGTCAGAGGTTGTAATTATATCTGTTATGTCATGACCCTGCAGCTCCCACCCTGTGGGTGTGAGGCCAAGGCTGCAGCTCAAGTGCTGCACTGCCTTAGGCAAATCCTGCAGTCATCATCAACAACAGCCAAGGGGTTGACAGCTGGTGCCAGCAGCCTGCCCCACCCTTTTGGTGAGTCATGGTGACGTCAGCAGCAGTGCTGAGCACGTGTGTCCTGACCCTGCAGCTTCCACCCAGGTTGCATCCCTGTGGGTGCAAGGGTGGGGGTGTCAGTGCTGCAGTGCTGACTCGGGCAAATCTGCAGGATGCAGCACTTGGCACCCCAGGTCAGACTGCTGCCCAGCCTGCACAGTTTTGGGCTGTGGCTGTTGGGGGCAGTTTGCAGACATCATGCAGCCTTGACACAAGCAGACACAGCCATGGGGGGAGTGCTGGGGGGCTGGGGCCAGCCTGGGTACATCATACCTTTGATGATGTGCCAAACACAAGTGAGGGGGCTTTGGTGCAGCCCTCCACCATGCTTGCCCCACCTTGCCATCCACTGGGCAGGTCCCACAAACACCCCAGACGACGCCCAACGCGTTTCAGGACCAGGTGGAATGGCTGCAGCCGCCAGAACTTGCTGCCCAGTCATACAAGGGTTCATACCTAAACCCTAAACCCTGCTGCGGCCACGGCGGAAACGCGGCTGCAGATTGTCATGACAGCCTTGTGCTGGTCATGGCTGACTGCAGGGTTCGTAGCCCGTATCGGGGCAGCCGGCTGGGGCACCTGCTGGTTCAGCTGGGGGTCAGGTACCCACCGCATGCCTGCAGTGTGAAACCTGGAGCGTGCCGGAATCCACTGCAACGCGTAACACACGGGAACATGCAGTCCATTTGCTTGCATGTTAGCGTCCCTCTGCAACACCAGCAACATGCCATGGTCACCTGAGCTCAACTATAAACTATTTCCTCGCCGCTCTATGCACGTCAACAAAGACAGCCAAACACCGGATTGACAACGATCAACAAAGTATACAGCTGCTCAACGGCGCATACAGCACCATAACAACACAAGATGATGTGGGGAATACGATTGTGCGACTCTTTCTGGGATCATGCGTGTGGAATCAAACGCTGCCCAGCATGCGCATACATGGGCAACAAGATTTTGGAGAGCCTCGTCAACCGGTCAGCGTGTGCCGCGTGCAGAGCACGTACGCTCAAGAGGCTGCGACATTGCGTTTGGCTGCGTCTCTATCTGCTCGCAAGCTCGTGTTGGCTTTCTCCAGCCCAGCTGCATGAGCCTCCGCCAACCGCAGCCGCTCGTGAGCCCCAACAGCCTCCTTTTCCCAGCGTGCAGCACGCTCACTGGCAGCGTCCCTCTCGCCCCGTACAGCAGCGAGCTTGGCCGCCATGTCAGCTTGCTCCGCAGCAGCCCTGTCCACCTTCGCCTCTGCCTTCTCCAGCCGTCGCTGCAGCGCCAAGTTCAGCCGTCCCACCTCTGCTGCTTCTCCAGAAAGCGCGGTTGCACGTGTCTTGGCAGCTTCCAAGTTTGCTGCCAGGTCACGCGCGACTGCCGCCGCCGTGTGTTGCTCCTGGGCCAGCGCCGCCTCAGCCGCCGCTGCACGCGCCGAGGCTTTCTCCAGCTGCCTGCCCAGTAGCTCCACGCGGGTGGCAAGCGCGTCACGGTCGTCAAGCGTAGCCTGCGCACACAGCCGTCCGCAAAATTGGCAAGTATGAAGGGTTGCAGGTGGCCCAACAGGGCTATTGCATTGTTACAAGTGCGGGCCCGTGCGACAGCGTGTGAGGAGGCGAAAGCTGCACCAGGCAACAGTTACTGACATGCACGTACGTTCACATGCACGCATTTTAGAATTACTAGCGGGTAGGCAAACGCCCAAGGCGGCTTCTGCAATACGCCGCGCGACACTGTGTCGCCAACCACCTACACGCGCGAAGTGAGCGCTAGGGGCTTGGCTCTCACCATATAATTGATGTGGATGGCCCTGCCAATGGCGATGCCAGCGGCCAGCACACCAGCATTGGCCGCAACCACCAGCGCCCGCCTCAGCCACCGTGGCAGAGAGCGCCTGCCTTGCCGTGCCAGTTGCCGAAGCGGCGGCTGAGTCAAGGCCCGGTCGGCGCGCCCGCCGTCGTCGTTCTCTGCAGACGCCCCTTGCTGCTGCTGCAAAAAAGCCGCGATGATGTTTGGGGGCAGCATAAGGGCGTCTGGCTGATTGTCAGGGTCGTCGAAAACGCTGCTGTCTGCACTGACGAGCGCTGCTTGGGAGGGTTGGGGAGGCAGCGAAGGGAGGTTGTGTGTGCTGCGGCCGCACTGTAGCTGTGTATGATGCAGCACCATCTCCACCTGCATGCTCCAGAGCGTGCTCGCGCGTGGGGTGTTATGATGCATACTCTTAAGCACAGTCATGCATGCATGAATAAGGCGCGCATGCAGTGTGAGCAGGGGAGCGGCAAAGGCCAGAGCGCCATGCTGCTTCCGGCCAGCCAACCAGGCGCACCAGCTGCGGGGTCATTTGGAGCAGGCGCGCCCGTGTCCCATCCCAATTGCGGGCTGCTGTCAAGTTTCATTTACTGCATCTACGCTCGACCGCACAACAACAAACGGATGCGCTGGCGTTGAGCAAGCCGAAATGATCTGATGATAAGGACAGTAATACGTGTATCGTGATATTGCAAGAAGATCGCGCAATGAAACTCCATGCTACAAGATCCGGCCGCAAGGGCACGCTGAATGAGTGCGAAAAAGCAAGCTGCCGACCAGCCGCCGACGCTGCGTCAAGGGCCGCGCCACGGGTCGGGTCTCAGGTGGTGGCATGATGAATGCAGCCATGCTCGCCTTCGCACCAGCCAGTAGGCAAAGCAGGGGCGCTCGCGCAACATGCGTATCAGCGTCGGATCCACCAAGTAAATGCGCTTTGAGGAGTTCTCTGGGTCCCTCACCAGCGCGATGTGTTTGGTGTTGATCTGCCATTATGCAGTGACGACGACGGCAGAGAGCAGCGCAATATGAGTACAAAGATGCGCTCGTTGCGGCCATGCATGCTACAGCTGACGCGGCAGCAGGACTGGACCCCTGGCTATTAGCGTCGGCACCCCTTGACACACATGGTCTGCTTGCGCAAGGCGTGCTGCAGTCTTGTTTGCTTGTTGAGCCTGGTGAAGGCCCTGCACACTTTGAATATTAGCGCAGTGGCTAGGCTCCTGAGGAGGGGCGCCAAAGGCGTAGCTGCTACGGCAGCTGGCTGGCAGCTAAGGCCACGGCGGCTTGAAGAGCAGCACCTGACAGGCAGCACGCGCCCCGCCGCGCAGCTGCCCCTCGCCTCAGCCTCTTATGGGGTTGCAGCGGCCCCCCTTCATTTGCTTTCATGAGCTTGGCAGCACAAATGGTTTTTGATCAGTCACCCAAGCAATGCGATCTTCTCACCGGCTAACAAAACGCCAGTTCGCGCTATACGGACTCGCAGCACCAGCCCGTGCTTGTACGCAGGCTTTGAGGGCCCATGCGTCGGGCAGCCGCGCAGGCCTCCCACCACACACCATTGCGTTGCCGCCACTTGGCAGCGCACCCGGTTCGCAGTACTTTTCAAATGGGGTTGTTCGGCACGGCGCTTTGGCTGCAGTGGGCCTCCTTTTTCCTTTCGCCGCTGCGAACACCGGCGGCCTTGTCTTTTGCCCAGTCTGCTGGAGCAGGGCAAGGCACTGCTCTGAGGCCGACGGGACAAAAGGACACAAAACCTGCAATATTCAAAAGGTCTGAGCGGGGTTGCTGCTTCGAGCGACCGCAGGAGCAGGAACAGGGCAGGCGCCGACGCCTCCCACCTCACCAGCATCCTGCTGATTGACGATCGCGCACGAGCGGGAGCGGGAGCGGGTGCGGGCTGCAGCAGCGGTTGCAGCCGTGCTGCGAACCGCCAACATTGCCAAACAGGCATCTTGTGGGGCGCGGAGAACTTTGCTGCAACAAACTATATTAGCAATGCCTGAAATAAAGCCGTTCATCAATGGGTCTAAGCACCGCCTTTACCGTATTATCGCCTTTGCTGCGCAACTTGACTAATGAGGTTGTTTCAAAGGAAAGGCTGCATTGCCCTGGACCGCGATGATGTATACGTGCGTTGATCGTTTTACATTGGTCTCTCGAAATATTTGAAACCAAGACCCCACCGTCTGCCGCCCAGAACGGTGAGGGCTGCAGCAGCAGCGGTTGTTGTGGGCTCTTTGCTGCACTGCGCTGTTCAGCGAGCAGTAGGGCACATCAAGTAATTATTCTTGCATATTGGATCATACGTCCCTATCACAACGCGTAGACCGCGCGCGGCTGACAACTGCTGACCCTGCCCGCTGGCCCCCGTCCTCCCCCCGCCGCGTTCGGCCGTGAAGCAGGCAGGTCAGAGGATAGAAACATGAGGCTCGTGCACTGCCTCGTGGCAGTGCTGCTCGTGGTCGGCCAGGCCGCGGGTGAGCAGGAATGCGGTTTCGATCAGTCGGCACAGGCGACCGCGTGGGGGAAGTAAACGCCGCGGATGCAATCGTGTCATGTGCTCATTGAGACGCGGGGATTTGCAAAGTACGGGCAGCTGGGACATGGGTGCCGCCACCTGCCCCCGTTGCCGCCCACCGCGGCGCGCAGTGTTCTGGGACACATGGAAGCACTAAGGTTTCCTGGGATGGCAGCTTGCTGCGGCATGCAGCTGATAGTCAAGCTATGCCTGCTGGCGCTGCGGCGGGCCATACTGTTGAGCTGCAGGCAACGGCAGCCAGCATGGCCCTGCAGTGCAGCTTGTTCAACCCTGAACCGCTCATGTGTGCACGCAGCCTGGGACTGCCCTGGCGGCGTGAAGGGAAGTGACAAGGTCACCGGCTCCTCCAGCTTCTTCGGCATCCAACAAGAGAAGCCTCTGACCTACATTGACCAGACCGCTGCTTGGAAGAAGTTTGGCCCCATCACCAAGATCAACCTGTACTACTCGTACAACCACGGCTGCGTGCAGGGCGTCAAGGTGGGCAGGCTTCCGCTAGACAAGCAAGGATCAAGGCTTGCGCAGCATGTTGTGCGTGCTGATACGCACAACCTCCGAGATTGATGCTGTCATCTGCGGCCATTCTCTGGTCGCGGCCCCCTCCACCACACACACACTCACTCACTGGTGTCTCCACCAACAACAACCCCGACGCCCAGGTCACATATGGTTATGACGCGCGCAACGCCCAGCTGATTGGCGTGCAGAAGGGCCTGGCTGAGGCTGACATTTCCCTGGCTGCCTACGAGGGCATCACCAAGGTTGAGCTCAAGGAGTCCAAGACCAACAAGTGAGCACAAAATTGTCGAAGAGATGTTCCGCTGAGGAGGCAGGTACAGCGGCGCTCACGTCCAAAGGCGGCGGAGGGACCAAAGGCGGCCAATTGCCGTCACAGTTGTTGCAGGTTGGGCTCTGTGCACGAGCCCCGAGGACTTGCTGTCAGAAACAAACACATCTATGCTCGCGAACCCAGCCTGCCAACCCAGCTGTTTTGTTGCGTGGGTTCTAGGCATGCTCTGCGCCCTGTTTCCCCCCTCATCTACCCCCACGAACACACCTGTGTGGCCCCAGGTGCATCGAGTACATCAAGCTGACCAGCAGCAAGGGCAAGACCGTCGCCCTCGGCAATGCCAAGAGCGCCTCGCCTGTGCAGACCACCGCCGCTGCCAAGGACGGCTTCTTGTCCAACCTGCGTGGATATGAGGACCTGTACGCAGGGCAGGCCGTCACCAAGGGTGGCTTGCAGCGGCTGCAGTTTGTGTGGGCTGTGGCTGTCTGCCCCACTCCCAAGCCGGCGCCCGTGCCCAAGCCAGCACCTGTGCCCGCGCCGGCCCCAGAGCCCACGCCGGCCCCGGAGCCCGCAGGAGCCCCCGCGGAGAGCCCGGCCCCCACTGAGGGCGGTGCCCCCACTGATGTCCCTGCCGAGGCGCCCGCCCCCGAGGCGCTGTGCCCCGCTGACCTCGACCGGTGCGACACCAAGGCCACCTCGGGCGACGCCTTCTGCCCCGCCGTGTCCCCTTTCACCTACAACCAGTGCGCCGGCGGTTGCTGCATCAGCTCTGGGAAGTGCAAGAAGGCCTTCTGCGGCGCTGCTGGCCTGGGATCTGAGGTGTTCGCCCACAAGACTCTGTTCTGGGGCACCAACAGCGGCCTGGCGCACAAGTTCAACAAGGGCCGCAACCTGGCCTGCAAGCTGGCCGTGCCCGGCTGCGTCTCGGACCTGATCAGCGGCACATGCGTCGGCTCCGTGGTGGCGCTCTCCAACGATGTTGATGAGGGGGCCGCCCAGTGGGTTGGATACCCCTGCCTGCAGACCGTGCCCGGCGGCCTCCCCACTGACGCCTTGGGCAAGCCCGATGTCAACGGCGCCTACACGGCCAAGCTGTGAGCGCTTAGGGCTGCGCACATGGGGGGTGCAACCCTAGGGTGCCCGTCCTCCCCCGTCACAATTGAGATGCCTGTTGCCACCTGGCGGCTCAGTGGTGGTTTCAGGCGGCTACCATGGGCAGTACACCACACTGCAAGAATTCAAAAACAAAGCTTGCGTGTATCCAGGTGTTAATCCAGTTC
>NW_014010387.1:0-6879 GCF_000611645.1 Monoraphidium neglectum
GGCGGGGGCCGCGGCGTCGGCGAGTTGGACGTCGCCGTGGGCCCAGACGCTGACGCGGCCGCGAGAGTCTGCCACAAAAAGTAGGTCCAGGCTCCCAGGCTCGGCCGGCCACGCATCGCCGCCGCCAGCGGGCCCGTCCAGCCCCTGCTGCTCCGCCGCCGACTGCTGGAGTATCCATGAGTAGGGGTCCCCCGCTGCGGCCGCGCCACCGGCGGCGGCGGCCCCGCCGGCACCCGGCGCCTGGCCCTGCTGCTGTTGCGCCGCGCCGCCGGCGCCGGCGCCGCCGGTGGCGTCGGGCGGCCAGGGGCCGGGCGGGAGGAACAGCTGCTTGTGGCGCAGCGGCGGCTGCGGCCTGGCGCCCCAACTGCCGGCCTCCTCCTCCCTGTCCTCAAAATCAAGGTCGGCGTCCTCATCTTCCTCCTTCCCCTCGCCCTCAAAATCACTGCTATGCTGCTGGCGCCCAGCCCGCGGCCTGTGCTTGCCGCCTCCGCCGGCCGTAGGGGGTGGTGGCGCCTCCTCCAGCCACGCCAGCTGTGCCACTGCCGCGTAGTGCGCCTTGCGACGCCCGCGGACCTCCCCGCTCTCGACGTCATATAGGGAGACGCTGCCGTCCTTGTGGCCCGCAGCGAGCAGCTTCCCGTCGGGCCGCCAGGCGACCGCCGTGATCTGGGAGTCGGGGACGGCGGCCCACAGCAGCTGCCAGTTTAATCGGTGGAGGTGCAGCTGCCCGTCGGCGCTGACGGCCGCGCAGAGGTCCATGGTGGGGCACCAGCAGCAGAGGGAGACCTCGGACGCGAGCGGCATGTCCTGGAGCTGCGTGAAGCAGCGGTCCGCGGCGGCGGCGCCGCCGCCACCGGCACGGGCGCCGTCGCTGGCGTCGCCGTCCATCGAGGACATTGTGGCAGCAGCGGAAGCGCGCTGTCACGGCGAGGCGCCGTGGCTCGCCGCTTCGCCGCTGGATCTTCAAATGAGCAATGAGATGGGGTTTGTATAGATGATAGAAACGAAGTAGCTGAGTATATGCGCATGTGCAGCCACCATGCAAGAAAAGCGCGGGCTAGATCACACAGATCACAGCTAATGACAGGTGTCGCCTCGTCATCAATCAATTTTGTGAAGTTGCAAGCAGCCTCAGGTCAAGTCATAAGCACAGGGTATCTGAAATCCGATCGCTCGCACAGTCACCGTTGCAGTAACGTGTCGCTTCGGTCAGCGGCGAATAGTGCTTCAAACAGCTTACATCACAAAATTGGAACCCCGTAGTAGAAGATCCAGCACAAAACCGGCCAGTCGCCGCGGTGCGGCTGCACTGCGCACTTGCACCGTGGCGACGTGGCCGCGCCTGGCATAGGCTATGCTCAAGGCCGCCGAAACCCATGCCCAACCAGATGCCACGACCCTCGAGCGAACCGCATGCGTCTACACGTCCTGCTACTGTGAAGAGAACGCGCTGCTGCTCAGCAGGCGCCTGGTGGACAGCGGCGTCGTGCCTGCGCCAGAGTGCCTGTACGTCCTATTTGTGACCAACCGCCTGCGGCAGGTGCGTGCTGTCCTCAATCTAATCAGCATCGCACTTGATAACGCGTGCGTCGTGCATGCATGCAAATCCAGACAATGCTGCAGCCCTAGAACCCCACTCAAGGCGTGGGTGGGCCACCCACACCTCACGTGCCCGCAAACCCGGACGCCAGACGCCGCTATGGTGCCAGCGCGCTGCCAGCGACGAGGACGGCCTTGTGGTCTGGGACTACCACGTATTCGTGATCGAGGCCGCCCACGGCCGGCTGCGGCGCGCGCGCGTGTGGGACCTCGACACCCGCCTGCCGTTCCCCTGCAGCCTCGACGATTACACGCACGCGGCGCTGCGGCCCGTGCGGGCGCCGTACGGCAGGCAGGCGGTCGGCGGCGGGCGGCAGCCTCCAGTGCTGCTTTGGGGGGAGAGAAGAGCTTTGGGCGCGGCTGACTGAGTGCAGCACGTGCATGCGCTTGGTGGGGTTCATAACAACGTTCGTGAGCAGCATCGCAAAAGTTCATGTAGCTTCACGGCCGAGCCTGCCGAAAGGCTTTCGTTACGCTATGCGAACATAGGACCCTGCCTCTCATCCCGCTCAGGGTCTACCGAGTCGTGCCCGCGGCGGACCTGTGGCGCCACTTTGCCAGCGACCGCTCCCACATGCGGCTGCCCGAGGGCGGCTGGTCGGCGGCGCCACCGCCGTACCCCTGCCTGGGCCCGCAGGACGGCGTCCGCGCTGTCACCCTGCAGCAGTACCTCGACGTGCGCGAGGCGTACGAAGGGCACTCGCAGGAGCCCGGTGGGCCCGCAGGGTCAGGCAGCAGCGATGAGGACGGCATCTTGGGTAGCGCTGGCGGCGGCGGGCGCAGTGGCAGCGCTGGGCGGGGCGGCGGCAAGGAGCGCGGCGAAGGGTCAGCGCCGGCGGAGCTGGGCAGGGTGATGCACGAGGCAGAAATGCTTGAATTCTTTGGGGCTTCATGAGCTGCGTGGGCCTGGATTGTGGGAGTGGGGCCGGCAGGGGACAGCCAAGCTGCTGCCACCTTGGCTTGACCCTTAAAACAAGACCTTTCACCTTTGACTTATTTTTGAGACGGCGTGTGCATATCGAGGTCATTTACGTACGCACGGCTGCTGTGCATTGCAAGCCTCAGACTTCGCAAAACTCCTTGAGTTGGCTGGAAGAGAACCCCAGCCACGTCACTTTCGACAAGCGACAGACAAGCACACCCCACAGTGTATCATCTGACGCCGGGGGAATCGGAACGCGCAGGGATAAACCATTCGCTTTGAGCACGTTGCTGCTTGCTGCGTGTGCCGTGTACAGCATCTCCGGTGGCCAGGCGACACACAGCACTCAGGTCCTCATCATTGCATACATGATATGACGGAGATTACTTGTATACCACAGTCTCAACACTTGCAGCTGCAGTTCAGCAACTAAACTCGACCATGGCAGCCATCCACATCCTGCCCAGAACTTCGCAGCGGCTCATGTCGTCAGCGTGCGTCGTACGGGAGCGCAAACAACAGCGGCACGGCAGCAGTCCTCCATGCAGCGATTACAGCTTTATGTTCGGTTGTAATCCGAATATCAACTTTGTTATTGAGCAGTGCAACTGTGGTCGCAACGCAGATCTGTAATCTAGGCGGGCCGCTGGGCGGCACCTGAGTGTCCTGCCAGGCGCGTTGCCCTCGAAAACAAGGCAGAGTTTGCCGCCGATTTCTCACAGCAGCAGCCGTGAGCATGACGGCTCCACCCGAGCAAAGCGCAGAGCAGCGCCGCGCTGCAGAGGCCCCGCAGGACGTTGCCGCTGAGCTGCGGGCCTGGCAGGTGCGGCACAACGGGCATGAGGCGATGGTGCTCGGGGCGTCTGGTGCTTGCCCTGGCAACGCCCTCTGCCACAGCTGCCTTGGAACAGGCTTGCTATGCCCTGACGTGGGCTGCGGCGGCAGCAGTCCGAGGCTTGCCACGCCCACTTGACAGACCGTGCCCCGCACACGACGCCTCGCAGGAAGCCCTTTCTGCGCACCGAGCCGGTGCAGGTGCGCCCCCCGAGGCCACGTGGGAAGCCAGCCTGCCGCCAGTCAGGCACCAGGCGAAGCAGCAGCGGCCGCAGGCGCCGCCGAGCCACGCCGAGGCGCCTCGCGCGCTGCGCGCGGGCGGCGACGACCGCCGACGCGCAGCGGACCAGCTGCTCGGCGGCGAGGGCGGCGGCCCCGGGCTCCTGGGACCCGGCGGCCTGCGCCTGCCCGGCGGCAGCGCCGCCGCCGAGGGCCGGCCTTGGGTCCGGGAGGTCGGTCCCGCGTCGGCAGGGCAGCCGCAGGGGCTCGACCCAGCTGATGAGCCCGAGGGCCCGCACCTGGCGCATGCATCAGCGCGCACGCGGGACCTGCTGCGGCGTTCTAAGGGCTTGCCCAAGGAGGAGCTTCTGGACCTGGCGGAGGACGCCCGCCTGCGGGGCAATGAGGCGTTCAAGTGCGCCACCGCCGCATGCGGGCGATGGGGTGCTGAGGGGGGTCACGCGGCATGGCATGCATGGCTGCATGGGGGGCCATGCCATGTCAGCGTGCGGGGGCGCGTCAGCATGAGGTGTCATGTGAACATGAGGGGCGCTGCTGGCGGCGCACTGCATGCTGGCGGCAGCTGCCTGCGCATTGGCGCATGCGGCGCGCGTCGTCGTGGCGCATGCGGCGCATGCGGTGGGGTGCCCCGCCATGCATGAGGACCGCGGCTCTGCGCATGTCACTGCTGCATGCTGACAGGATTCAGCGATCGCGGCTCACGGCCCATGCCTTCCCTCCCACCGTGCCCCGAAATTTGAAAGCCCACTCCTTTACATCCGTCCTGTGCCCCAGGGCTGGGGACGTGCGCGACGCCGTTGACGCCTACACGCTGGCGCTCAACCTGGCGCCCTCAGACGCGCGCCTCTTCGCCAACCGCGCGGCCGCGTTCATGCGCCTCAAGCGCTGGCCCGACATGCTCGCGGACGCAGACGGCGCGCTGGCGCTCGAGCCTGCAAACGTAAAGGCGCTGCTGCGGCGCGCAGAGGCGCTGCGCAACATGGGGCTGCGACACCAGGCGCTGGAGGTGCGCTGTATGCCGCCGCTGCTGACTGATGTTATTTCTTATGAGGATGGCTGTGCATGTCTGCTGAGGCCTTGACACTGTCATGCGCGCTGACCAGGTTGCTGCCGTGTTTGCATTCAGATAAAATATGGTTTATCACTGCATAGAAGCATGGGACTTTGTGAGGCCGCGCCATGGCCGCTTTCAGGGGTGCTGGTCAACGCTGGTCAAGCATTGCCGTCTGCATCAAACCCCTTCAGGCCTTGGATGAGGTGGACAGGCTCCAGCCAGGCGAGCGCGACACCCAGCTGATGCGGCGGCAGCTTGCACAGGGGGTGGGGGCGAGTGCCCCCGCAAACGGCCGTCCTACGGCCGGCCGCGGTGAAGGCAGCGCACGCGAAGCCGCTGTTCGGCCGCTCGCATCGCGGCGGCTGGTCAACGGCGCGGCTGCAGGCCAAGCAAACGAGCAGCAGCGGCTTGAGCAGCAGCAGCAGCAGCAGCAGCAGCAGTCGTCCGGGATGCGGCGCATACCCGTCGTAGAAGGGCCCGACAGCGAGGACGATGACGAGGAGTGGGAAGACGCAGAGGCAGCACAATACGGCCAGGCGCAGAGCGGGGCGGGGCCACAGCCGCGATCACCGGCCCAGGGCAAAGGGGAGCAGGGGGGTGGCTCTGCGGTTTTGCAGTCGCCCTCTCGAGCATCTCCCACAGCCCAAATTGCCAAGGCGACCTCGCCGCGGCCCGACGCTCCGCAGGCTGCGCGCACAGCGTCACCGCAGCAGCAGCAGGCCAGGGCGGAGGCGGGCGCCGCGGCCGCAGAGGCCGCGGCGCGCGCCGCGGCGGCGCGCACCGAGCAGCTCAAGGCGCTGGCGGAGGACGCGGCCGTGGCAGCGGCGGCCGCGCAGGCGGACGCGGACGCAGGTCTTGCACAGGTGTTTGGCGGCCTTCTGCTGAGCTGCGAGGGCGGCGCGCTGTTTGACGCGGCGGGGGCCGCCGGGGCGAGCTTCAAGGACATTGTGAAGGAGCTGAGGGCGCGCGGCTTGGACGAGCTGGCACAAGGTGGGGGCGCTGCTGCCGCTATTTCTGCCGCTGCTGCTGCCGCTGCTGCTATTGATGCTGCTTTCGCTGGGCAGGGACCGCGGAGCTGAGGGTGTGGGCGCGCAGGGCTGCACATTGATAGTGTGGCTACCTAGGGGGCAATGGCCTCATTGGCAGATGCTGCCCATCCAGGGGGCCGCATGCAATCGGATCACTCAAGATCAACAATATGCCCGTGCAACCGGCCGCACCCGCTGCCGCAGGCCGCGCTGCCGCCGCCGAGCGCCTGCTCAGCTGCGCCCTGCAGATTGCGCCCGACTCTGCACCCCTGTACTGCAGCCGCGCGGTCGCCCATCTGAGGGTGCGGGGCTGGCCTAACACCCCTTGGGCAGCGCCTGCAATTGTGCCAGCCCGACGTCGTCGGTTGCCGGCCTGTCTGTCTGTCAGACTGGCTTTCCGTAGGTTCGCGTGCTGGTTTGTTGCCTGTGGCTTGATCACGGCAGCTGCTGTCAGCTGCAAGACAGCAAGGCCCAGCTCGTAATCAGCCGTGGTCAAGAGTTCCACTGCCAGCGGTCAAACCCGCTTTCCCCTCGCGCTCTGCCCCTCACATGTCGAAGACCCTACTCACCACCCCACCCCCAACCCCACCCGCCGCGCAGCTAGCGCGATTCCACAAGGCGGCATGCGACGCGGCCGCGGCGCTGGCGCACGGCGGGGCAGACGAGCGGGTCGCTGCGCTGCACAGCAGGGGGATGGCGAAGCGCGGCCTAGGAGACCTGAGGGTGAGCCTTCAGGGGAGCAAGCAGGCTTATGATGGGGGCTTTGAGGGGCTGTGCAACGCAATGACAGCTGTTCGGCTGCTTTGACCTGCAGCAGGTGGTCATGCGGCGCAGCGGCCGGGGGTCTTGCTGTGCTGCCGATTGGTTGCGCTGTGCTGTGCTGGCACAGCAGGGCACCGGTAGCATTGGCAGCCGCATATGGTGGTTTCAAGCGAAGACATTATCCAAAACGACGACAGCCCCGTGCGCTGTCTCATGTATGGCCGTGTGGCACGAGCCCCGTTGCTCACCACCTGTTGCAGCGCCCATGCGAACACAAATATGCACACAAGCGTGCACACACACGCATGCACGCACACAGGCACAGGCACCCCCAAACAAAGTCGCACGCATTCTCACATGGGTGAATGGGTGAATGCTCGCCAAACACGCAACCAACCAATTGCCGACCCTCCCTGGCCCCACCTCCCCCTCGGCCCCCC
>NW_014010386.1:0-6878 GCF_000611645.1 Monoraphidium neglectum
CCCCGGGTTCCCCCCATGATCAAGCTGCCCGCACGCGCCCGCCCCTTCTGCACCATGTCCCGCCAGACGCGCGTGCGTGAGCGGAGCGCCAGGCCCCGCCGCCGCGCCGCGGCCTCCCCCGTCCCCAAACCCCTCTTCTCTCGCTCTCTGCGGTCGGCCCCGCCGCACCCCCACCACGGCGCCCCGGGCCGCGCCGCAAACGCTTTTCCCGCCCACCGCCCCGTTGAAATGCGAATTCGAACGCCCTGACCCCCAGATGGACGCCAACCTGAAGGGCTGCTTTGTGTACACCTCGAGCGCCTCCGCCGTGCTGCCCTCGCCGTTCGCCGTGTCCTATGCCAGCACCAAGGCCTTCCTCTCTATGTTTGCCATCAGCCTGGCCCCGGAGGTCAAGTGGCTCGGCATCGACGTGCTCGCGGTGCACCCGTCGCCAGTGGCGTCCAGGCGCGCACAGCATGACGCGCCCGGCGGCCGCCGCGCGGGGCCGCGGGGGCTCGTCGGCGGGCCGCGAAGCGGGCGGAGGGGCCGGCGTCGGGGGCGCGGCCGCCTGCCGGGGGCGCGGCGGCCGGCGCGTATTCGTGTGTCGACGCCCCACATTCTCACAGGAGCACCAGGCCGCCCCTCACCAATCCCCCACCCCACCCCCAGGTTCTACGACGGCCCCGTCAAGATTGGGATGATGGAAGCTTTCAGGAAGCTGGCCGTGGCGCCCGAGGACCTGCCGGACATCATATTCGCGTCCATCGGCCGCACCATCTGGAAGGACGTCGGCGGCGTCGCGCTGGGCTTCCGGTGCGGCGGGCGGCGGGCGGGCCGGGGGTGCTCGGTGCTCGTCGCGGCCCCAGCATAGCAGTAGGCGCCGGGCTCTCCCATGTGTGTGCGCTCGCTCGCCCAGGGCGCCGGCCCCTCGCCTGCCGCCCATCCCTGTGTTGTCCACACCCGCTGGACCCCGCCCGCACCCATCCAACCACCTCCCCCCACCCCCTCGTGGACGATTCCCATTACTGAAACGATTACTCAACCGATTACTCATCCAATTACTCCACCCCCAGCATGCTGGAGAAGGTGGTGGACCTCAACGGCCTCTTCTCCCTGGCGGCCCCCGTCATGCACCTCATGCCAGACTTCCAGCAGCAGCTGCGCGCGGCGCGCGAGGCGCGGGGCGGGGGCGCCTCCTAGGAGGCCGTTCGGCGCCGGCGCCGGCCGCGCGGGGTGCCTGTTTCGTCGGGGGTCGCGGCGCGCGGAGGCGGCCTCGCGGCGTGCCAGGGCGCACGGCGGCACGGCGCGGCTCAAAGGCATGCCGTTCACCCTGCCTTGGTGGCAGCCGCTGCCTGCTGCGTGCTGAGTACTGGTGATGTCCCAGCGGCAGCGAAAAACGGCACAAACTCTGCGGGGATCTACGTGAGCAGCGGCGAACGCATCAGCAGCTCACAAAGTGCGCGAGCGCTGCCAGCGGCGGCGTCCCGCCCGCTGCCGCGCAGCAGGCCGGACGCCTCGGCCGCACTGGGTGGCAACGGCGGCGTCACGCGGCCCCCACCAGCGGCGCCGTGCCCCCTCCAGCTGCGTCGTGCCCGTGATGCCTCCGCCCCGCACGCTTGCCAACCCTGTTTTAGTCCGCGCAGCTTTGCGTAACGCGAGGCGCGCGTGCGCCGTCGAGGCCCTCTTGCGGACGTCCTGCGGGCGGCCAGCTAGTGCGCGGCAGCATCGCTTTGCGGGCTGGCCCATCGCGCTGAGCTCGTGACCCCTGTGACCCGGAGCTGCCGAGCAGGACCAGTTTTTTTGACGGCCCGGACGTTGGGGCAAGCTGCAGCCCGCGTTTGACTCTGTCACCCCGCGATCGCGTCAGCTTCTGTTGTGTATTGCGCTGCTGCACCCCTGGGGAGGCTGACTCAGGGCGACGAAAGCCGCTTTCTCGCCCATCACTCACCTAATGGTGGGCTACACTGGGAGGCAGGCACACACCCCCAAACACTGCTGTGTGCTTGGCGCATCACGCATTCACAGCAACATCACATTTTCTTACTGAGTAAGCATGGCTGATCATCATTTGTCAAACATTTCTAGCAATCAGGCACAATAGGAAAGTGGCCAGCTAAAACAAAGCCAGGCAGAGCAACAGCGCGTGTGCGTGAGTGCGAACGCGTCTTGTGTTGCACGGGGTTTTGCTGGGTCAGGGTGCTGCATTTCCAGGGCTGCCGCGCGCAGACAAGGGGCCGAATGGATGCGTTTGCGCGCTGATGCAGCCAGAGAGTGTTTCCGTGCCTTCTTCCAGGGTGCCTGAGAGGTCTGCCCCACCTTGCGAAGCACGGCGTGCGGCAAGCGCGCGGCTGCCAGCAGCTGCGGCCCAAAACTGGGACGTTGAGCTGGGTGCCAGGCTGCATGTAACACATGCGCTCATGTGGGTCTGCTTCCTGCCTCAGGTTTTCGGCGCATGCATGCTAATTTACCGGGCTTCATGGCCTGGGTGCCCTGCATGACCGTATGTGGGGGTTACAAACGCCGTGGGGCCACGACAGCAGGAACCTACACAAGGTCCGCCCAGGAGGCTTCCGGCTGCCATGCATCCTCCCTGCTCATGCTGGCCTGGCCGCAGCTGGCGGTCAGGGGATTTTGAGGGGGCAATCGGCGGCAGACCACAGGGCTGTAGAGCTTCTGTGGCCGGCTGTGCACAGCACATGGCACGCAGCCCTTGGAGCTTGGGCGCATGCAAACGGGTTGCCAGTGAGTTTCTTACAGGATGCGCGAAATGGGGAGTGAATGAGCCCGCTCGCGCGTGATGTGCGTTGGGCACCCTCCAGGGTGATCTCACTGGCTCATTAGCAAGAAACTATCTGATGAGCACCAACCACGCATTTGAGGGAAGCGTGGACCCGTGCACTGGCCCCCATGGGCCCCCCAGCGCCAGTGTCGTCGATCTTTGGAGCCCTACGGACTTGGCTGGACAGCATGTTGGAGAGGTACCCAACATCATGAAGGTTGAGGCAAGCGGAGGCACGGACGCAGAGGTGAGTGCTGCCCTTGGCCCCTGAGTGTGGTGCTTGCCTCACCCGCGCCGGCCAGGCAGCCGTGAAGGCTCTTGCATTTGCAGGGCTTATTAACGAGCCCTTGATCGGGCTCTGGCACAGGGGGTTCCGGGTCACTCCCACGGCATGGAGTGGGTGGGGGCTAGGCAATGGGCGGAGGTCGTTGCAGACCGGCCCCTCGGGAACCGAGACATGGGCGCGATAGATTGCCCTGACTGTGGCGTTCTAGCCGCGATGCGGCCGTGGCAAAAGGGAGGATCGTCTCGAATCGGTCAGCCCCACTGCTGGCCCACTTCGGGACACCCAGGGTTCCCTGCGCCCGTCAAGGCGCCATCTTTCTAAACTATACTGTCATCTGGGTGCGTTTTGCACGCTACAGGCCCTGGAGGCCGCATGCTTGGTGGTCGAGGCGGTCACGCAGGCATGCCCTGAGCCCGGCGGCTCCATGGGATGGCAGGTCTGCACAGGGCGGCGGAGCGGAGGGTGATGCGCCTGACCTGCATATGCTCGCTTATGGAAGTCGGAGTCCAGCGTACAGGCCGGCTCACGGGCCGTGGCCCCTGCGCCGACCGCCCAGGGGTAACTCGATGCGAAGCAGCATGCGGTGGTCGGCGGCGCGGGTGACAGGACGACTAACCTTCAAGCCATGGCACACTTAGGCTCCCACACCCCACCCCGATCACACGGCATCCTTGCCGTCCCTGCTCTCACAGTGCCCCGCCGCGCAGGACGCGGCGCGGCGCATTGTGCATGAGATTCGCCGCTTCCCAGAGGAGCCAGCCCTTCAGGCGGCCGCGGCGCGTGCGATTCGCGCCCTCGGCGGCGGCGCGGCTGGCGGCCACTTGCCCAGGTGCGCAGCCTCTGGCTGCGACTGCGGGCCGGCGGGAGCATGGGGTGACGGCAAGCAGGCGGGCGTCCGGCCATGTCTCATGCAATCAGCAGCTGGGATGCAGGCCCTTCTAATGGGAGCACCAACATGCTACGCCGCACGGCCGGCCAGCCTGCGAGCGCCAGGCTTTCACGCTTTTGCCGTCTCCCGCGCCTTGCGCACAGGCAAGCACAGGACGCTCTGGGTGAGGCCGGCGCAGTGGAGGCCCTGGCCGCACGAGTCTCGCTGCTCTCGTCGGCGGTTCCCGGTGCATGGGCGGCCCCGGCGAATGCCTCAGCATCGGCGCCGGCGGGGCAGCAGCAGCAGCAGCAGAACGGTGCGGCGCCTGTCTCCGACGCGATTGACACGCTGCGGTCGCTCTGTGCCGGCCACGAGGGCAACACCCGGCGCCTGGCTGCTGCGGGCGGCGCGGATGCTGCACAGGCTGCGCTCTTCGGCCCGGGCGCCCATGACGCTGCGTGCTTCGAAGCAGCAGCAGACCTTCTCGCTGACCTGGCGGCGGCTGCGGCACCGGACGATGGGGTTGAAGCGGAAGACGGGCGGGCGCTGCGCGCGTGCGCGGCTCTGGTGGGCGTGCTCGAGCGACGAGAGAGCCTGTGCGATGCGCGGCGGCGCGCGCTGCTGGGGGCGCTGTGGCGCGTGTGCCGCGCGCTGGCCCCAGGCGAGGTGCGCGAGGGTGCCCTATGGCGCGGCGTGCTGCCGGCGGCGGCTGAGGCCCTGGCTGTGCTGGGACCCGAGGTGCGCGTCTGAGGGGGTGCGGGCTGGGTGCGGGGCGCAGGGGCGTCCAGTCGGCCTCTTTGTATGCCCTTTGATTGCTGCATCCGGAAGCCTGGCAGCATCCCTGCCGTCGTGTGCCGGTCCATTGCTCAACGCACAACCTCTAAGGCTCGTGACCCCTGCCCTGTGGCATGCCTCTGTCTGGTGAAACACAGGATGATGACGAGGCGTCCCTTTCATGCCTCCTCCTTGTCGGCTCCCTGGCGGAGCGCCCTGACGGCTCTCAGCAGCAGCGGCAGCAGCACGAGGAAGAGGAAGCGGGGGACGACGGGCCTGCCCTGCGCGCCGTCGCGGCCGCCGCCGCCGCTGCAGCTGCCGGCGCGCGCGATGCGCGACGCGCTGCCGTAGCGCTGCGCGCGCTCTACTGCTGCTCGGTGGGCGGCGGCCTGCACGCGCTTAAGCGCCTGTTGGCCCAGCCCGTTGAGTGGGTGCTGGAGCAGGCACAGCGCTGGGGCGGCGGCAGCGGCGGCGCAGCCGCGAGCGGCGGCGGCGGCGGCGGCAACGACGGCGGCGACGATGGCGGTGCCGCGGCGGGCGGGGGTGCGAGCGGCGCGGACGGTGGGGCTGCGGGGGCGTTTGAGGATGCGACTGGGCTGCCTTTCTATGTGTTGGCTCTGGTGGGCCTGCTGCTGTCGGGCCCAGAGGGCCACGGCGGCGACGGCGGCCGCCCCGCAGGCGTGCTGCCTTCCCACCTGCCAACGCTGCAGCAGGCCGCGCGCGCCGCCGCGCCGCTGCTCGCCGGGCCGCCGGGGCGCGGCCCCGGCGGTGCGCCCGTGCCGGCGGCGCACCGGCGCGCAGCGGCGAAGGGGCTGGCACTGGCGCTGGTGGCGGCGGGGGGCGATGCGGTAAACGCTTTTGACCAAGACGGCCTATCGCCGCTGCTGGCGACGCTTGGTGAGCGGCGCGCGCAGCTCCCTGTGAAGCAGTCCCAGCAGCGGGACGCGCAGCACGTGCGGCAGCCGCCACCCGCGCCGCCGGGGCAGCGCGGGCCGGAGACGCCGGTGCCGACGATGCAGCTGCCACTCGCGGCATGTGCGAGCGCCGAGCTACCTCCCCAGGACGAAATCGAGCACATCTCACGCGACATATTGGCGGCGGCTGCGGCAGGCAGCGCGCAGCAGCAGCAGCAGCAGCAGCAGCAGCAGCAGCAGCAGCAGCAGCGGGCACGCCTGTGGAGCAGCGACGACCCGGTGGTCACGCCGCCAGCCCCCAAGGCTGCGGCGCTGCCGGTGCCCGTGCCGCCTGCCACGGCCGCCCACGCGCGCCACGCGCAGCCGGTGCAGCACGGCGGCGAGCGCGGCGGCGGCAGCGGCAGCGGCCCCTTGAATGTGCTGTCAGGCTCGCTGGGGTCCCAGCACAGCAGCAGCAGCGGCCCGCCCGCGGCCGGCTCCCTCGGCGCTGCTGCGCCAGCGCCCGTTCCGCCTGCCGGCGTGCCGCCGCGCGTGCCCGCGTCGCCGCAGCGCGGCGCGTCGGGGGGCGCGCGGGCACCGTCGCCGCGGGCGTGGGAGCCGTGCGGCGCATTGCAAGCGGCGGCGGCGGCAGCTGCCCAGTCCCAGCAGCAGCAGCAGCAGCAGCAGCAGCAGCAGCAGCAGACACAGCACGAGCAGCATGCGCAGCAGCAGCAGGCACTCGCTGCCGCGCAGCTGCAGCAGCTCCAGCAGCTGCAGGCCCTGCACGCGCTGCACGCGGCCGGCCAGCTCGGGGGCATATCTGTTTTGGAGGCCGCCCAGATGCTGGGCATATCCCTGGACGCGCCCGTCCCCCACCAGCAGCCTGATGAGCCCTGGCAGCAGCAGCTGCCGCCGCCGCCGGCGACGCCGCAGGACGCGCGTCACGCAGCGCCGTGGCCGCTCCCAAGCTCGGCCAGCATGGGCGACCTGGCTGCCGGTGCCCCCCCAGGCCTGCTGCCGCCGCCGCTGCTCGCCCGCCACAACCAGCAGCAGCAAGAGCAGCAGCAGCAGCAGCAGGAGCAGCAGGAACAGGAGCAGCAGCCGGAGCAGCACGTGCACTCGTGGCTCGCCGGCGGCGGCGGAGGCGGAGGTCCGGCGGCGCCGGAGGGCGCGGCGGCGAGCGGCGGGCGGCGGCGCGGCGGCCTGGCCAGCGCGGGCAGCTTTGGGGATCTGGCGTCAGGGGCGTCTCTCGCCAGCAGCAGCTACGGCCACCTGCCGTCGCTGCCCTCTGGTGCGCCT
>NW_014010385.1:0-4590 GCF_000611645.1 Monoraphidium neglectum
CAGCTCCAACATCACAACCGGGGACCCCACCTGAACACGAGCGCGGGGCCCCCGGCCTCGCCCGCCCCCGCCACCAGCTGCAGCCCGCTCTCGCTGACGCCGCCCATAACGACGTCGTCCAGCGCCCCCCAGCGCGCGGCAAAGTCGGGGCGCGGCAGCAGCAGGGGCTCGCCGGGCAGCAGGCCGAGGTGCTGCTTCGCGGCGGCGAGGACGTTCTGGATGCCGACCTGCCCCGGGGGGGGGGGGGGAGGGAAGGGATCCACGGGTATGTGGGGGCTTTACAGGGTTTTAAGGTGGCGTTAACCATGAATCAACTGCAATGATCGAGATTTGAATGTGGGTGCACGATGCCAGGGGGGCTTGCAGAGCGGGCCCTGTGTTGCTGAGCTTGCGGGGGGCCGCTGCAGCGACGCAGTCGGAGCGGCCGCGCGTGCATCGCGCGTCGCGCGGTAGTCCCGAGACTGCGGGCCCCGGCCCATCCCCGTTGGAGATCAGTTGGCGGGTGGGTGTTCTGCTTGCGGGGCCTGGCTGTATGCCATGTGGCCCACCTGCTCAACGGACTGAGGGGTGTCCCCCACGATCTCGGGATCGTAAAACTTGATGCCTGTTTTGGGGGTTGGGCCGGAGAGCAGCGCGCTTGAGTGTGGGGAGCTAGTAGTGTGTGAGTGAATAAGTGTGTGTCTATGTGTGTGCGCATTCATGCGTGCGTGCGTGCATGCGCGCGTGCGCGCGCACGTGTGTGTGTGTGTGTGTGTGTGTGTGTGTGTGTGTGTGTGTGTGTGTGTGTGTGTGTGTGTGTGTGTGTGTGTGTGTGCGTGCGCGCATGTGTGTGGTGTGTGCATGTGTGTGGTGTGTGCATGTGTGTGTGTGTCTGTGTGCACGTGCATGTATGCGTGCGCAAGCACGTGTGCGTGTGTGTGCGGGGATGTTGGGAGCGTCTGTGGGAGCCGATTGGGGCCGAGGGGTAAGGGGGTGCTCTATGCACTCAAACGACCCCCACACAATCCAACGCATGGGGTGGCAGCCGACCTCCCCGGTGATGCTTGACCCCGGTCAACGCCGTTGCATGACGCAAAATACACAACCCCCGTCCAACGCACAGCAGCCCTGCAGCCCCAAGAAAGACTCTGCGCACGCTTTTGCGAAACTGGATCGATCAGCCAGTTTTTGCCAGTGGCTGTGCTTTAAACATAATCCACCTTCACCACACCTCTATTGAACGAAAAATGTCGGGGGCCATCAGGCGGCCCTGTTTGCACCCCAGACAGCGCCCAGGCACCCACCCTGGTAGTACTTTGACCGGTCAACGGTGTCGCCCTCCTTGGGCTGGACCTTGACCGCGCTGCAGCTCACCAGCTGGCGCACCTGCGAGCGCCAGAGGACAAGGAATGGCGTCACACGCCGCCCACCGAAGAGGACGAGAGGCATGCCATGAGACGGTGATGGGCTGGCATTGGCAGACCGAAGCAGCCAAAGCCCCTGCTTGAAGCAATCAGGGCTTCCGCCGCACTCATGCAGCTCAAACTTTCAAATGTCATACCAGGCATGCGGTAGCAGGATGACCCAAAACAGCAACAGCAGTCGCGGCAGCAGCAGCCGTGGCAGCCGCAGGTGCACCAGCAGCAGGAGCAGCAGCTCAGCAGCAGCAGCAGCAGCAGCAGCAGCAGCAGCAGCAGCTGCAGCAGCAGCAGCAGCAGCAGCAGCGGCGGCGGCGGCAGCAGCACCAGCAGCAGCAGCAGGGGCAGCAGCAGCAGCAGCAGCAGCAGCGGTGGCGGCCATGGCAGCCGCAGCAGAAGTAGCCTGTGCCAGCACAAAACGTGCCCCCATCCAAGCCGAGCACCGTCTGAAATGCGGGCGGTGGACATCTGCCAATGCGCAGGCAGTGCAGCGCAGCTTCTTGCGCGGCCTGCAGGTTGGCGCCCTCACCCCGTTGAAAAACGCGGGCAGCAGCGTCTGACGCTGGGTGATGTCAGCGGCCGCCAGCTCCAAGACAGCCCCCGGGGCAGCCTTCAAGGAACCCTGTGCAGCGGACGCAAAGACGCCCCAATGTCATTGTGTGGTAGTCAAGCCAGGGCCCCGCAGGATGAATGTGAGCATGCACCCGTAAATGCAGGTGTGCCACGCCGCGCCAGGCGGCCTGGCAGGCCGCTGCAGCTGCAGAGGTGCCAAGCAGGTGCCTACCACCCCCTTGGCCGCCCTGGCATGCGCAGCAGTCGGTAGACCACCAGCCGAAGCACCGCCCTCAAAACTGACGACGCAGGGCCGCCTGTACAATGCTTCCCTCGACCGCTGTCCGCCTCAACCCAAGGCATGAGCAAATCGGCCCACTCTTTATCAGACGAGGCTCTCACCAGGAGCGCTTTGGCCTTGTCCACATCGCGCACTAGCACCCGGACGCGTCGCCCCCTCTCCAGCAGCAGCTGCACGACGCGCTTGCCCACGCCGCCGGTCGCGCCTGAGGCGAGCGTCCGACGCGCGGCAGCGCCGCGGCGTGAGTGTGTGTGTGTGGGGGTCCAGATGTGCAGCAGGAAGGCTCCGCAGCTGCAGGATGTGCGGCCAGTTTGCGGGTGTGCGCAAGCGCGCCACGGTGCAGCAAAGCGTGACTGCTTCGGCCCGCTCTCTCCTTGCTTGACCGCATCCCGACCGCGCAGGCGCGCGGCTCTCGCACGACGCAGCTGCGATGAGAAACCAGCTGCATTCGGCGGCAAGTCTCCGCCCTCCACCCTCACCTGTCACCAAGACGACCCCCGCCTCAGCCTCTGCGGCGCCCACGGGCGCCGGCGCGCCGCGCAGCAGTGTTTGCACGGCGCCCTGTGGAGGTGCCCAGGGGGTTGGAAACGGGGTTGCGCTGGCATGAGGCTGGAGGCAGGTGCGAGGTTGGAGGCTGCAGCAGCGCTCAGGAACCACAGCGTGCTGCCCGCGCGACAGTGGCTGAACCGCCGGACCGTCAACAGGATGTGGGGGGACGCAGACTCAACCGCAAGACTCGCACACCAAAGCGCTGCACAGTGCCCAGCAACAGGGGCCGTCGGCGCGTCGCAGCTGCCGCCATGAGCCGCTGCGCAACCGCAGTCGGCGCAGTGGCGCACCTCGGCGCCAGCCTCTGATGTGGGGCGGAGGCCGGAGAAGAGGCCCCCGATCAGCTTTGAGGGGTCATTGAAAAAGAAGACTGTCTTGGCGAAACGTGCCACATCCCATCCAGCGCGCGCGACCGCCGCGTCCCCCCTGCGGCGCGCTGCTTGTGACGCCTCGCGCGGTCGTGTGGCGCGCGGCGCCGATGCCGCCATGCGCGCGCGGTGGCGCGAGCTGGCGGTTGCGACGCATGTCATTGGATGAGACACAACTTGCATTTTTTAGGCGGTCTTCGATCGTTCGCAGCGTGAAATCTAGATCGACGAGTGGCAGGGTCGGTGACTCAATGAGCGTGTGGCCCACGTTTGCTTGCTTCTCAGAAAGTTTCTAATCCAGGTTGTACGCGTTGATTTGATATATCAGATCACCTAAGAATATCAACCTAGGTGGGCTCTAGTGAGTACCGCTGAGTGACACACCGCCGACCACGAAATCCTATCAAGCAAGAGTCTCATTCTCTCCATTGACACACATATGTGGTTGCAGTGGGGTTCTGATATTCGAGTCGACTCTGCCGCGGAGTTCCAGGGTCAATAGACTCCATCATGTTTCACAGGGAGTTTGATAGACTGGTGGCACGCCCCTGAGACTCTCGCTCTCCTCATACTCCCACTCTCCTGCAAAACATCTCAAGAGAATTTCAGTGGCGATGACAGCAGTAGGGGGGTCGGGGGCGACATGGCGGTTGCGGCTGCTGGACGAATGCGGCGTCGTGCGTCACGTGGTGCGACCTCATGCCTTGGCACACAAAATCAGGGGCAGATCACGTGACCAGTCACAAAGTGCACGGATACGGCAGACACACGGGCTCCAGGCACGCAGAGCTGCGGACGCGGGAAACCCCGAGAAACCGCAGCTACCTGACGCCCACGGCCCTCAAGCTATCGTGGTGCTGACGGGAACGGGCCGGTCTTGTGGCTTAACCGTGGGGGTTTGGAGGGTTTCCCCCCGGTGCCATATCGGCCCTGCTCACGCCCCTCGCGCATGTTGCGCGTTGGGCTCCCTCGCACATGGCCACAGCTCACCTGCTAATTTTCTAGGTTGCACGCAGGTGCTCGGCACCTCGCTACCCCGGTGTAACCGACTGTCTTCAAAAAAAACGCAACCACCCGCCCTCACACGAATCGTTTCTTCACAAAGACGATGCGGCGTGGAGGGTGGACAGCCGACAAGCCCAAACAACTGGCAGGAAGAGCACAGGGTGCGGGATGCTTTGTTTGCGTTTGTTACAGACCATCAGGTGTAGGTCAGGTGGCCAGTCACCGAGAGCAAGGATCTGGCAGACACACGGGTACTAGGCAGGGTTGCAGCCGCGGGAAACCCCAAGACACCGCCATCATCCAAGCTACAACGCCGCAACCCTTTCCCCAACCTCAAAGTCGTTCAGGGCAAAGGGGGGGAGCCCGGCACCACGCGCAAAGGCGGGGACCCATGCATAACACGCGAGCGATCAAAGCA
>NW_014010385.1:4939-5584 GCF_000611645.1 Monoraphidium neglectum
CTACCTCGTCGGCCCCTGGGCCCTCACGCGCTTCGACGTCTCCTTGTGGGGCCACGGCTCAGCCCCGCTCACCCATTTCATCGTCAAGAACGCGATGCTGCGATTGAAGCAGCTTGCAGCCCTGCAGCAGCTTGGAGACAGGTACTCACCTGCGGAGGCGGTTCGCCCGCCACTGTGGGGGGCGCCGGCCGACGACGGCCCGCACCCGGCAGCGGTCCAGGAGCGGACCCGGGAGCAGCTCGGCAGGCTCCGCGACAGCTTGGCTCCACCGCCAAGGGCGGCTGGCCAGGGGGCATTAGGCCCCCCGCCGGCGCCGGCGACAGCGTCACAGCATGCTCCGGAGTACCGCCCACACTGGTTCGACCCATCGCCAGATCGACCATCACCAGCAGCGAGAGCACAGGACCAAGAGGAGTGCCGAGCACAGGCAGCGGCGGCGCCGCCAGCCCCTGCCTGGCAGGTGGACGGCGACGATTGCGCCGACGCGCTGCGCCCGTGGGATCCGGGACGCTCGGCGTGGAAGCAGGCCTGGCGCGAGGCGCATGCCAAGGGGCGATCGCGGGCCCACCGCGTGTTTGAGTGGCAGCTGCTCCATGCGGCGTTGCCGTGCGGCGGGGAGAGGGTCCGCTTCATCCCCCCAGGCCC
>NW_014010385.1:5829-7470 GCF_000611645.1 Monoraphidium neglectum
CCGCCTGTGGCGCGGTTGCGGCTGGAGACGTTGCAGCACGCGTTCCTCGAGTGCCCGGCTGTGCGCCCGGCTTTGGAGTGGCTGGCGCGGGTGTGGCCGCGGATCGACGGCGGCGGTCCTCCCCCGCTCACCGCGGAGGTGTGGCTGCTGGGGGTCTCCACTACGTGGCAGCCGCAGGGCCGTGCTCTCGCGCAGCTGTGGCGCACGCTGCGCGTGGCGCTGCTGGCGGCGGCGTGGCAGCTGCGGACCCGTCGTGAAGCGGCCGGGGAGCAGTTCACCGCCGCGGACGTCTGCGCCGCCTTCGTCGAGGACGTTGGCTGCATGGTGCACGCAGACTGGCAGCGGGTGAAGGACTCCGTCACGGACATGGCCGGGGCCCATGCAAGCTGGTTCCCTAGGGGCCGCAAGGAGATGAGCGTTGTCGACTTTGAGGTCGCGTGGTGTGCCGGCGGCGTCATTGCCCATGTGACACATGGGGGCTCCCAGCCTACGATGGCGTTCTGGCTGGACGGCGAGCTGCCGACTGCGGGGACTGCTGTTGGGCAGGCTTCAACGTCGGCGGCGGCGGCAGCTACGGGGGCGGTGGCTGCGGCTTTGGCGGCGGCGGCGACGGCTACGGCGGCGACGGCTGCGGCGCCGGCAGCGGCAGTGGCGGCAGTGGGAGTGTCAGCGTTGGCAGCAACGGCGGTGGGGACAGAGGCGCGGGCAGCTTCGGCTGCGGAAGCGGCGGTGATGGCGGCGGCGGCGGGGCCCCCGGTAGTGGCCGGGCTGCCGTAGCTAGCTCTGTGGGGGGCACACAGTTGCTGCACTTTCCTTTAGCTTCATGCACCCGGACATGTGTTCTTTCTATACATGTCATTCCTCGGTCTCGCATTAATCGCGGTCTCGCACGGGCCCAGCGGGCGTGCCGGCCTGGCAGGCTGTTTCTTGTCCTGCATGGAAGGTGAGCTCACTCCCCCTCGGCCCGGGCCGCTTTCGAGGTGGGGGGACAGGGCTGGCCAGGCGTCGGCCTGCGGGCCCAGCGGTTTTATTTCCCGGGTTTCCCCGCAGCCGCAGCCTTGCTCACGGTCCCGCAATGATCACTGCTCGCTCTCACGTGGCATTGCGCGGTGTTTTTCGCCCGGTGTACGGCCCCCCGGCGGGGGCATAGTTTCCTCGTAAGTCCTTGAGGGGCTGGGGGCCTCGCTCCGGCTGCCAGCTTGTGGTCCCACCACGCGCTGGCGGCGACGCCGTGTCTGGGGCGGGCTCGGGCGGCCGCAACTGCGCAGGTGTCGTCAGTCTCTCGTGTAACTTCACATGTATAAAAAAAGTCTCAGTTGTCGACTTTGAGACGGCGTGGTGTGCCGGCGGCGTTGTGGCTCACGTCACGCACGCGGCGGGCGGACGGCGCCCGCGGATGGAGTTCCGCCTTGCTGCCCCCACGGACAGCGACATGGCGTGACAATGTGCAGCCCCGCGTTCTTGCGCGCGCTTTTTTTTAATAGACAGTCGGTTACACGGGGGTATCGAGGTGCCGAGCACCTGCGTGCAACCTAGATATTAACAGGTGAGCTGTGGCCATGTGCAAGGGAGCCCAACGCGCGACATGCGCGAGGGGCGTGAGCAGGGCCGATATGGCACCGGGGGGAAACCCTCCAAACC
>NW_014010384.1:0-1627 GCF_000611645.1 Monoraphidium neglectum
GTCGGGGGAGGCGTGGGAGGGGCTGGTGCGGCTGAGGGCTGAGTTCATGCAGACGGCCACGGCCACGGGGCGGCTGTCCATGGAGGAGCCCAGCCTGCAGACCATCCCCAAGCCGGCGGCCTTCCAGCGGCTCGCGTCCCTGGGGACCCAGGCCGCGCCCGGGGCCGGCGGTGGGGGCGGCGGCGCGCCGGGGCAGGTGACTGAGGTGTGCAACATCCGGGCGGCGTTCGTGGTGGCCCCGGGGCGCGTCATGGTGTCTGCGGATTACGCGCAGGTCGAGTTTCGCCTCATGGCGCACTTCTCTGGTGAGTGGAGGGGGCGCAGTGGTGGTCACTCCACTCGCCCCGTGCGGGTTGGCCTTGCACTTTGCTGGATGATGTGCACGACGCGCACACTGACCGCGGGAATTGGCTGCCTCTCTTTGGTGTTGGTGGCAAGATTTGACTGCGGGGCCAAGGCAATGCTCAACGCCGCTGCGCGTTCTTGTTCACAAGTCGAAACTGCCGCCACCGTCCCTCTCAGGCGACCCTGCGCTCCTCGCCTGCTTTGCGGCCGGCCGCGATCCCTTCATCCAGCTGGCCTCCAACTGGCTGAAAATGGCGCCGGCGGAGGTGAGCCCCACCCCCACTCCTTCCCCCCGGTCTCTGGAATGCTGCCGTGTTGCCGTCGCCAACGCCCTCGCAGCTCTGCTGCGCGCTAACAGTAGATGCTGAATGCCCTGCGCCCTTGCACGCACACATGCGCTCGTGCAGGCGCACGCACACACACGCACACACGCGTAAGCACATCGCATTCACACACACACAAATGTGCATACCGCCCCGCTCCCCCTGTCTCAGGTCACCCCTGAGCACCGCAACCAGGCCAAGCGGCTGGCCTACGGCGTCCTCTATGGCATGGGACCCCACACCCTCGCGCCCCTCCTGGGGATCACCGGCGACGCCGCCGAGCAGCTGCGCCGCAGCTTCCTGGACTCCATGCCCGTGCTCAGGGACTGGCTGGAGGGCGTGCGCAAGGGGCTGACGGCCGCCAACATTGATGTGCAGGTGCAGGAGGGGGTGGCGGGGCACGTGCACACGGTGTTTTGCGCCAGGGAGTCGCTGCCTGGATCAGCGCGCGCCATACCGCGCTGCTCCTTGTCGTCCTGATCTCTTCATCAGCTGTGCTGCTTGTGTTGCCGGGATGAGACGGGTCTCAAAAGGCCCCTGCAGCCGCCAGCTCTGCGGGATCGTGGGCATCCACAAGACATCACTCGCGGGCTGCCACGTTGTCGCGCACATCTGACCCGCTTTTGCCGTTTGTGTTTCCACTGGACACGCGCTGTCGGTCCTCCAGATGCTGTCGGGCCGCAAGCGCTACTTCTTCAAGCTGCAGGATCCCAACCTCCGGCCGGGGCTGCGCGGCCACATTGAGCGCGCCGGCGTCAACAGCATCTGCCAGGTGGGGGCGGGGGCCAGGGTGCGGCCTGCAGGTTTGGGCTGCCACGCCCATTTCGTCGTGTCCTCTGCAGTCTCTCACCTCTTTACCCCTCTGCAGTATCGCTGGCCCACACGTCAACACGCGCACACACACACACACACACACACACACACACACACACACACACACACACACACACACACACACA
>NW_014010384.1:2201-7446 GCF_000611645.1 Monoraphidium neglectum
CACACACACACACACACACACACACACACACACACACACACAAACATACAATCACACCCACACACACATGCGAGCACAAGCAAAATCCCAAATCATTACCTCCTTATCGCTTCCATGCCCGCGTCAACCCCATCCCCCACCCCAGGGCTCTGCAGCGGATGTGGTGAAGGGCGTGATGATCCAGCTGGCGCAGGAGCTGCCGCGGGAGCTGGGCCCCGGGGCAGCCCACATGGTGCTGCAGGTGGGGGGCCTGGTGCCGCTCTGGGGCTAGCCCACAAGGCGACCCGCGTGCGCTGCACCTGCCGACGCGCAGCAGCAACGCACCGGCAGCACCGCCGCAAAGCAGGCAGTCGCGACGTCTGTAGCACCATTTTCCCCTCGTTGCCCCCTTGTTTCCCCGTCCCGTCACGTCCTACACACAACCATGCCCCCTCCCCCCACCCCCGCACCAGATCCACGACGAGCTCGTGTTTGAGGTGGAGGCGCCCCTCCTGCAGCCCGCGGCCCGCGCCATCCGCCGCATCATGGAGGGCGCCGCGCGGGAGTGGGGCCTGCGCGTGGCGCTGCCGGTCAACGTGAAGGTCGGCCCCAGCTGGGGGGAGCTGCGGCCGTACGACATAGAGGCCGGCGCCGTCATCGCCAGCCAGGGCGCCGGGGGGGATGACGAGGACGACGACGACGTGGACCCCCTGATGGCGGTTGGCGGGGGCGGAGGTGACACCCTCGACATGGATGTGGCGGATGAGGACAGCTGATTCAGAGGACCGGCTGATGTGGAGGGACCAGCTTGGGATGCCAAGTTTGTTCCAGGCGGGCGCGTGGGCAGCCTGACAGTCTCCAGCCCGTCCGGCATGTGAACAATCGATGCTGCTGTCGGCTCTGCGCAGCCTGGCTGGCTTGCAGCATGGTGGCTGGCAAACGCCGCCCACCTCGAGGCATCCACCCGTGCTTGCGGCTCCGCGGTGCTTAGTGTCATCACCGGGTCTGATTCCTGTCATTTGATGTGTGTGGGTTATCCATTGTGCCACAGTACACCATCACCCTCCAGCAGGCCTCCATGTGTATGCTTCAACGCCCAGTCCCTCTTGCACAATTGCCTTGATTTGCAGTGATGTTTGCCGTGACGTTTGCCCCGTTCAATGTTGGTGTGCACTTGATTTGGTGCTGGTTGTTTGGCGCGGCGCTGCCGCGTCGCCGTCGCTAATCAAGCGCAACAGCGTCAGGGCGATGGCTCACCCTAGAAATCATGTAATCGAGATGGAACTAGGGCCCCCCACGCTGAGACCGAGGTTGGTGGTCCTTGCCGGCAGCAGTGAGTCCTCCCTGGTAATAGCGGCGCAGAAGGTCGCAGCTGCTCACTTGGCTGCGGGACGCAGGCCTAGGTGCCGAAAAGCGTCATCAGCAGGCTTAGCCCCATCAGGCTGCACCGCGCCTTGAGCGTAGCGTGCATCTCTGATGATCGCCATGCATAGCCTCATCCCCGACAAGTGCAGGGTGGACCCAATCCTGCTACACCATAATAGGCACTCTGAAGGAAACAAGTACATGTATGCGGCACACCCTAAATATGAGCTGGAGTGGGTCAACACAATGTCACAATTGCCCCCAACCCCATACATACATCTGCATGACATCTTGTGTCAACATGGTCTCGAGCGCGTCACATTGCCTAGGCTGCAGCAAACGACAGGCCACATATATACTGGAACTGCCCGGAGCTCGCAAGCTGTCTTGTGAATACCGGGCCTGGTCCGAGTCTGTATGAAGCTCGATGCGTGGTGTGCCTGTTTTGATGTCTCAAAATCCCTCCAGGGCAGGGACGCATAAGCTTGTTCTACAGTGCATTACAAACGACGCCTTCATCCTTGGTGCCGATGTGTTGACTGGCCGATGCGCTCTGGCAGGTTCAGGAGCTGCTCGTCCCAAGTTGAAATTGTACTCTTGATGGAAGAGTGCACACGCGTGCATGGGCATGCCTTGCCTGCTGGCTTCGTCGCTTTTCTGCACGCCCAGCGGCGTTTGAGTTCGCGTTCGGGAGGACAAGGCTCGTTGCAGCATGCGGCGTCGCCCTTTCACCAGGAGCCTTCATCCTTAGTGTCAAACAGCAGCCATGGGTGCGTGCACGGGGCAGCTGGTTGCTCGCCCGCCAGGAATGGGCTTGGTGCCGGGTGCTCCCGCGCGTGTGTCTGGGTTAAAATATGTATCTTTTGCTCTGCAGGCAAGGTTCACGGCTCTCTGGCGCGTGCCGGCAAGGTGAGGGGCCAGACGCCGAAGGTCCCCAAGCAGGACAAGAAGAAGAAGCCCACTGGCCGCGCCTGCAAGCGCCTCAAGTACAACCGCCGCTTCGTGAACGTTGGTGCGTGGTCAGAGGGCGGCGCGGTAACCCGTCGGCGCCGCGCTGATGCTGCTGCATCACTTCGCCCCAGCGCGCTGCTGCGGCTGGCGGCGCATGCTTATGCTGCAGCGATCGATGCACTTCTCGAACGTTGAAGGCGGCTGGTGGTGCTAGGCAACAGTTGTGGGCAGTATGGCTGCGTGGTCGTCGTGGCATCATTGCCGGCGGCCGATCGCAGAAAGCAGCATCACCTCCCAGAACAGTGCATACTGCAGCACGGCTCGGATGCACAGCAGCCCCAGCCCAAGCGCAGCAGCGATGTTGGTGGAGCCAGCAGCAAGGACATCAGGGACCTCACCAGATTCCGCTGCGTTGCCCTCCCGTGTTGCCGCTCCGCAGTGGTCGGCCCGGGCAAGAAGAAGGGCCCCAACAGCAACCAGCAGTAGGCGCGCATGCAGCAGCTGGCTGGAAGCTAGGGGCGAGGCCAGGTGGGCAGTGTCGCAGCCGTCTGTGGCGGCCTGCGGGCTGCGGGGTGGTGGCCAGGGGTTGCAGGGAGCAGAGGTTGTGTGGGCTGGCTGCGTTGAGGGCCGTGGTGGTGCTGCGCGCAGCCTTGGGGCAACTGCACGAGCCTACCCCCGCCCACTAGGGACCTGCTACGGCCAGCCCCTGCGCATCACTTGGCGCTCATGCTGCCTTCGGCTCACCCCCTGGGACCACTCACTTCTGAATGCGTCGCAGGCGGGCATTGCTGAATCGTCAATGCAGGGGCGCGGCTTCCGCCGCGCGTGGCGGGTCGGCCTCCGGGGACCTCGCTGCAGGGGCGAGGAGGCCCGCACCATGGCGGCTGTCTGTCTGCGGCGCTCTCGCGCAAGCCGCATGTAACGCCACCGCTGTCCCACTTGAATCTGACTGGCCAGGCCCAACGATGAGAGGTTGGCGAGCGAACCCAGCACATGAGTTACAGCAACAGTTGCGGGGTGCAACTGATGTGGGGCACTAGGAACACCGGGCGGCATGCGGCATGCATCGGCCAACACTGCCAGCTGCAAAACTGCGAGCTGCAACATGGGTGCGGGGGCAGCGGCGCTGGAGGGTGGGTGTGACCGGACCCCCGTGACCCCCGCCCATCAACACCTTTCTAGACAGCAGGGCCTTGAATTGTTTTCGCAAGTTGGGTTTGCAAGGCACGGGGCAAGAAGTTTTGGGCGATGGGGCAAAAGGCGCTCGCGCCGGCACGGGGCGACGGTCGGCCCGGCCTGCGGCTTGGTGGTGTGTGTATGTGAGAGCGCACGGTCTCGCAAATCCAGTCTTGCGCTCCAGGCGGTTGGGGGCGTGGTGCGATGGTGAGTCGCATGCGCCACGCAATGCACGGACGCATGCCATCAAAACGAATCGCGGCGCCGCGCCAGGGGCGCGGCCCGAAAAGTCCCAGATCATCAGCTGCGCGCTCGACGCAGCGGCCCATGGCACAGCGGTTGAGATGAGCCCTGGCGCAGCATGCCACTGTCCGATGGGTCGAGTGCACCGCGCATGCGGTGTGTGCGGTTGGCAGGGCCGAGGCCGCCCAGGCTGCCTCACCAACAAACGCGCCCAAAACACGGGCAGCACACGTGGCCCGCGGCGGCAGCCGGCCATGCTGGCGGGCGCAGAGGCCGAATGCCCAGCGCCTGGCCTGCACGTCCTGTTTGTGATAGCACAGCGGCCGGAAGGGCGGGGCCAGCTGCGCGCACAGGGCCAGCCGCGTGCAAGCGCAGTCGAGGGGGCGGCGGGGGCGCGCCGCGGGGCGCCCCTATGACCCAGGGCCCCGGGCCGCGAACGGTCACAGCCGTGAGGGCGCCCCCGCAGTCAGAGAGAATGTTCACCAACGCTTGCCAACAACCATCACTGGCAGCGCACCGCGCGAGCCTTGCGCTCCCCAGATCAGACCGTGCGGGGCCAGATCGTGCCGGATCGCGCCAGATCATCGACGCGTGCGCGACGACGCGCCTCAGAACATGACCTCCAGCTCAGCGGCCATGCCCTCCGAGGACTGGGGCACGTCCACCTCCAGGCGGCCCGAGTAGGGCTCGTAAGTGAAGTCCCGTGGCGCCATATTGACCCACACGTGGCCTGGCCGCGCGCTGCAGTACAGCAGCAGCCGCCCGCAGCCCCGCACGCCCACGCTCGCCACCACCGCCGGCCCGCCGCCGCTGCCGAGGGCGGGCGCCGCGCCGTTGCCCCCCGCCTCCTGCCGCCGCGCCACCTCCTCGCTGCCGCCGCCCGGCGGCTGCCGCCGCGCCGCCGCAGCAGCAGCGGCCGCGGGGCCGCCGCTCTTGAGCTCTACCGAGGTGATCGCGCCGCCGCCGTTGTACATATCCACCAGCCCCAGCGGCGCCAGCGCCACGTCGCCGCAGCGCAGCACGGGGGAGAACCACAGCATGTCGGACCCCGCCGCAGGCAGCCCGACCGCCACTGCGGACGACGCCGCCGGCAGCAGCCGCAGGCGGCGGCTGGTGTACTGGTAGCACGCATACGCAGCGCTCCCCGCGTCCGCCGCGCCGCCGCCGCCGTTGCCGCCGCCCGACCGCTGCTGCAGCAGCGGCCGCCGCGCGTCGCCGCCCCCCTCCTCAACACCGCCGCCGCCGCCGGCCCCGTTGCCGCCGTCCCGCCGCCGCCCCTCGCCCTCGGCCTCCTCCCCGCCGTCCGACGCAAACGCCAGATGCGCCACCTCTGCGGCCGCCTCCTCTGCCGCGGCCCTGAACGGCTCGACGTCCAGTGGCGCAACCGTCGTCGCCAGCTCAGCAGGGTAGCGCTCGTGCACCAGGAACTTGCGGCGGACGCGGTCCCAGCTGGCGCCCTGCAGGTTGAAGACGCCCACCACACCCACCACGGGGTTCATGTTCCACACCTGAAACCGGATCAGATCGGGAG
>NW_014010383.1:0-6149 GCF_000611645.1 Monoraphidium neglectum
GGGGGGGGGGCGGCGGGGCGCGGGACCCGGGGTCAGGGTCGGTTGGGGCTCCAGGGTTGGGAGTGAGAGGGGCGCACTGTGGCCTGGGGCGCGCACGGGTAGTGCTGCGCACGATGGGGCTGGCGGGAGGGCTGGGCGGTGGAGCGAGAGCAGGTGCTGCAGGGCTGCGCGCTGACGGCCCCATCCAACCCTGCAGCGCCAGCGCTCAGCCAATTTGGGGTGGTGGGCCAACGGCCCTGCTGCACCCGCCCCCCCGCGGTCCTCACAGGAACGTGTAGTCGTAGCCAAAGTCAAACCGGCCCGAGGGGTCCTCGTACGCAAAGAAGTCGCCTGTTGTTGATTTTTGGGGGCAGGGGTGACCTGACTTGTGTTCAGGGACACATGCCCCCAGGCACTTGCCGCAACGCCAACACCAGCACCATCCCTGGCTCAGGGCATCCCGCAATACTTCCACGGAGCGGAGTAGTCTCCCGCCAAGCAGTAAGGGCTCAACACGCAGCTGCGCGCCCCTTCTCTCTGCACCACGGGCCGCAGCCGACCCACCGGCCACGAAGCGGACCCTCTGGGCCACCTCTCTCGGCGCCGCCTTGTCGCGGTGGCTCTCAGCGTCCGCCACCGCCGCCGGGGATAGGTCCAGGCCCACGGCCGTGGCGCCGGCCTCTGCGGCCGTCAGGGCGTCGTAGCCGCGGCCGCAGCCGGGGACCAGCCAGGACTGGACCGGGAGTGCAGGTGGTGGGCGAGAACGAGGGGATCATATAGGGGGGTGGTGACGTGGTGCCATTTTGGCAGCACGCAACAGGGTTTGTTGACAACCCAGCACGAGCAGCATTCCAGGGCTCCTATTGCCCTGGCTGCATCACGTCTGCTGGGGTTCAAGAATGGTGGGGGTGTGGCGCACCCGCCCCTCCATGGGTCCCAGGGCCCCAGATGCCAGGAGGCGGCCCAGCATGGGCGCAGACGACCCGATGTCAAAGTGCATGCCTTGTGGGGGCCAGAGGGGTGGGAGGATCAGGAGCGCCACTGCTGTCGGCGGTACGGTGCTAGAAATGCGGCGACGGGGACAAGGCGAGTGCTGGCGGCGGGGCGAGGCGCTCGAGCCGCTCTGGGAGGATGCTGCAGACGAGCAGCCCCGCAATCAGCAGAGCGCTTGGGGCGGCAAGCTCTCACCCGGCTGCAGGCCCGCACCCCACAGCTGCGGGAGGGGACAGCGCACGAGAAGAGGTGGATGGTGGGGTGCTGCAGGGCAGCGGCTTTAGCGCGGCGCGCAGCTGGCCCTGGCCACGTGGATGCTTGTCTGGGTGGCTGCCCCTGGGGGCGGGGCCCTCTATATCGCACGCCTGGCCCGCTACGCCCGGCCTCTGCTGCAGATCAGCATGTCGCCCTGTTAATCTGCTGCGACCGGTTTGGATGCCCGCTGCCGCAGGTAGCGGCTGCGGGTCCTGTTGCGTCCATGCGCATGAAAGCATAAGAGCACGAAACCACTGCAAGCCTGCAGGCGAGCCCCTGGACCCGGGCGCACCTCGTGCCACAGCTTGTTGTACTGCTCCGCGTCAACCGTGTCACCGGCCGCTGCGCGCGGGGGCGCAGGGCCCCTGGCCGCATCGGCATCCCCAGAGGTCGGCATCGCAGCGGGGCGGCGGCGGCGGCGCGCCGCTGTGGCGGGGTGATGAAGCAGTGAGGCAGGCCGATGACACCCCAGGTGGCAGGGGCGAGCTCCTGGCGGCGGCCGTTGGCGGCAGGGATGCGCGCTGGGGACAAAAGCCGTCAATTGCATGCGCGCCAGGCGGCAGGCTGCCAGGAGAGGTGGCACCCTGTGTCGAGGGAGTCAAGAAGGACGTGACGCAGCCTGCACAAGTGCACACGGTGGCCCAGAGTGCGCTAGTCTTGTGCTATGCACGGTGTGCCGTTGGTGACCGGAGAAATTTCAAAATCATAGTTGTGGTTTCACCGTATCGACCGGCTTTGAATCCGCGCCCTGGAAGTGTCCGCCTCTCCAGTGCGAGGTCAGCTGCTGCACAGGCCACATGTGGGCCGAAGGACGACTACTGCGTCGAGCACCGGCGCGAACGATTAAAAGGTGATCCTTCTTATTCAAGCTCTACACATCTGACGCCCATTGCTTTGCAAAAGCTAGATCGATTCCCAGAGGCTCCAATTGCATTGAGAGGCACCATGCTGCTCAATGGCAGCCTGGGGTTGCGCAGCAGCCCGGGCCCCTTTGTCTCAGTGCAGCGCGCACATCGCGTGCGGCCTGTGGCGAGGGCCGAGGGCGGGGGCGACAGCGGCGCCAAGGGCGGCACCGCGCTCTCAGAGGACATGATTGCGCGGCTCCGCGCCGCCGAGGAGGAGGCCGCACGGCTCAAGAAGCAGCTATCGGATCTGCAGCAGGCGCAGCAGGTGCGGTGTGCTCTCTTTGCTTCCATATTCTGCCTGTTATGCATGCAAGGCAGAGGCGGTGGTGACGTAAGGCTGCGGGCCCCGCCCACCCCTGCCGCGCCGCGCCTCCCCCGACCACGCTCTCATCGTTGGCCTGCAGGCGGGCGGCGCCCCGGCCCAGCCGCGCGACCCGGTGCTTGACGGCGCCCCCAAGCGCATCGACGGCACCGACAAGCGCGAGACGCTGTTCAGCGGCCCTTCCAAGCGCAACTCCTGGCTCAGCGAAGGTGGGGCGGCATTGAGAGGCGCCGCGACGGCACAGACGCCTTGACCGACAACGAATGAAACATGTGCGGTAATCGGCGCTGCACTCAGTCGGCAGCAGGCAACAGGGGGCTGCTAGCAGCGCACGCTCGCCAAGCCTGTCCGTCAACCCCCCGACAACCCCCCGGCCTGCGCCCCCCAGAGGACGTGGACTGGATCACGGGGGGCGGCCCCAGCGAGGCGTCCGCCAGCAGTGGCCCCACAGAGGAGCAGCAGAGCCTCATCGGCCGCCGCCTCGCCATCGGGGCCGTCGCCACCGCGGGGCTGGTGGCGTTCTCCCTGGTGCCGACCAAGGACCTGCGGCTGAAGCCCGCCAAGCCGCTGTACTTCTACCTCACGGCGCTGCTGAGGGTGCAGGTGGGAGCGGGATGGGGGTGGGTCGGTGGACGGGTGGGGAGGGGGGTGCGCAGGCGGTGGTGGCTGCGCCGTGGCGGTGATGGCGGACGAGCGCGGCAGGTGTGCGACGTGTGCAGAGCTTTGCAGCAGACTCGACCCGCAGGGGGTGTTGCAGCCGCCAACGCAGGTGAGCGACATATGGGGCAGCTGACTGCTGCGCTGTGTGTTGCTGTCGTGAGCATTGCCCTGGCCTGCACCCCCTCCCCCAACCCTGCCCCCCTGTGCCGCGCCGCGCCCCCCCACAGGAGCAGCTGGTGCAGTGCAAGGACCTGGTGGAGGACGCCGACTGGACGACACTGCGCCTCATCCTGCCGCGCATCACGGGGCCACCGGGTGACGCCAAGGCCAGCCTCTTTGACGCCATCGCCCTGCTCAACGACAGGTGCGCTGCGCACACAAAGGCGCGGCTCTTCACTCGCATGTGTATGGCTGGGGTCGGTGTTCATCACAGCTCGGGCCGCCACTGCAGTTGCTGGGCGGCAGGAGCCAGCTGGGGGAGGCAGCGTGCAGCAAGGGAGGGCGCTTGCAATATATGGGCGCATGGGCCCGGCAACGTCTTGGCACGGCGGTTTTCAGGCCCTGGGTTGGCTTGCGCAGCGGTCCCGTGGGGCCCAGCGGCGGCTGCCGCCCGCATACTGTTGCAGGCTGGTGCAAAGGGCGCTGCCTGCACCCCAACCATTGCGCGCTCGTTGCCGCCGACTCTCTTGATCCCCCCAGGGCCGTGGCTGCCAAGGCTGAGGAGGTGGCGGGCGACTTTTTGGAGTCTGTCGCCAACATTGACAGCCCGCGGCGCTACTACGACGCGATGCCGTCACGCCAGGTGCGTGCAGGGTAGGGCACAGCACAGGCGAGGCGACGCACACTCGCACGCACACGGCACGTGTGCGGACACTGTGAGCTTGTGGGCGGCGGCATGCAGAGCAGAGCGGCCCCTGCGCCTGGGAGCGGCTTGCGGGCTTCCAATGACGGCGTCATGCAGCGGCCCTGTGTTCAGGGCAGCATTGAGCTGCGCCCACACACAACCGCCGTCCTGTGCCTGCCTGCATTTGCGCAGATCTCCGGGTCCCAGAACGCCGAGTTTGTGCGGTTCAGCAGCGGCGCCCTGGTGCGGGCGCAGTCTAAGCTGACAGAGTTCCTGGCGCTGATGCCGCGCGACGCTGTGGCGGCGGCCAAGCAGGCGGTGGCCGCAGAGCTGGCCGGCGCAGGGGTGGAGTGACCGGGGAGGGGGTGGAAGGAGTGCTCTGCTCGACTGTCCTGCCATGTCGTGGTGCTTCGGGGTCAACTCCCTTCAGTACGTCCTGATCACAGGCACAGGGACTGTAAAGTGACGTCACCGCTGCCTGCCCTGGAGCCGGCTTCTGTCAAACTGACAAGAGTGCAGCCAGCTTGAACCCATGGGCAGCTGTTGCGCGAACTTCAATGCACCCAACTTTTAGGGCAGCCGCGTGCGTTGTCACCAAACTCCAGGGCTGCCACTCAGCGCGGCCAGCTGCCACACCGGCATGGCGGAGTGTTGATGATTTTGTTACAGCGAGGCGCGAGCCCTGAAAAGTTGCGGCATGATCTGCGGGAGGTCCCCCATGATCATCAAAACTGGGGCCGATTCGCGCGTCGACGCCACAGCTTGCAGGCACTGCGCGCCCCGTCCCGAGCCAATTGCTCCGGACCGTTCCACTCCCGGAAAGCCATCACTGCAGCGCCACACAGCGCTCCCTGCACTCCTCTCACAAAAGAGCCCTGACCAAGACGGGCCAAAGCACAGCTCGCGCCGCAACCCGCCTCAGCCCCTCTGCAGCACGGCCGCGGCGCGCACCGCGGTGGCAGCGTGGCGCGCGGCCGCGTTGCAGGGGGCTTGGCGGGACAAAAAGTGACCGTGCTGGCGGCCCGTCTGCGGTCTGCCGTCCGCCGCGACGCCCGCCCTGGCGGGCGCCGCGTCATAGCCGCGCCGCCTAGTGGGCCTTGTAGGCCTCGGGCATGGAGGAGCCCGCGGAGCCCGCCAGCTCGGCGCCGCTCATGTAGGCCTCGGCCAGCTGCACGCGCTTCACGTTGTCCTGCTCCTCCACCAGGTAGCGGCCGTACTTCATGAGCACGTCCAGGGCCATGCGCGGCTTCTCAAACTCGACCTTGCCCTCGCGGCTGTTGACCAGGCGCTTGGAGAGGTTCTCCACGCCGAGGTTGGACACGAACTCGCGGACCTTGTCGTCGTACACGCGCGCGCGCAGGGCGCCGAAGAAGTCGATCGACTGGCCGGGGAAGGCGTCGACCAGCTTCTCCACCTCTGCGCGCGTCACGTTGTCCTCGTGGAAGATGCCCATGCACACGCCCACGCGGTCCTCGCGGGTCGGGTTCCAGTAGTACTTCTGCGGGGGTGTGGAGGGGGGGAGCGGGGGACGGGGGTGCGGGCGTGTGTGTGAGTGTGGTTGTGCGTGCAGTTGGCACACGTACCCGCTCCTGCATATGCGCATGTGCTGCTGGGTGTGTCGAGGCCGCTGTCTCAGTGCCTGAACCAACAAAGCGCCCCACAACCCCGGTGCCAGGGTGGGGCATGCTGCACAGCCACAACGGCAGCGCTGACTCAACAATGACGTCCAGGGAAGGCCATGCCGACCCACGCTGCAGCCATGGCGGCCGGCCTTAGCCCCGGATGCAAACGCTGGCAGGCTGCGCACCTCCATACGACCATCACGGATGAGGGGCGCGTAGAGGGTGCTGAAGTCGTTACCTGGGGTTGGGAGGGGGGCGGGAGTGTGAAGGGTTTGCAATGACCATCTGCGGGAAGGAGCTGCGTGGCATTCTGCCAGGCAGGGGGTCAGCGCTGCCTGCGGCCACTCACTGGGCCAGCCATTGCGCCTGGCCCAGGCATCCTCCAGGCGCCAACGCCGGCCTCGGCATGACAGCTCTGCCAACCGCTGGTTGTGCCGCCGCCACCAGTGCCTCAGCAGCCGCTGCCCAGCCTTGGCAGACGCGACACGACATGCAAGCCTCCGCTTAGCCTGGGTGCCAGCAACAGCGTGCCTCCCATCCATTGCGTCCCGCCTCCCTGGCCCCACACC
>NW_014010383.1:6528-7250 GCF_000611645.1 Monoraphidium neglectum
CACCCGTGCAGATGACGGGGACGCGGGGGATGGTCTCCTCCTTGTACACGCCGGGCAGCTGCACGTTGGTGGGGTTGTCGGCGATGTTCATGAGGGTGGCGTTCACCATCTGGTTGTTCACCGTGTACTGGGTCGCGTCACCCATGCGGCCCGCGCCGGCGTCCAGGTCGTTGATGAACAGGGCGCACATCTTTTTTGGGGGGGGGGCAGGTGGGGATGGAGGGATGGATGCGGAGGAGTGTTGTGAGGTGATGAGGGGGGGGGGATCACGCAGTGCAGGGTTGCAGCCCCACACAGCAGCTCTTGCCAGGACTGATGCTCCTGCTGCCGGCCGTTTGTGTCAAATACTCACTGCTGCCTCGACGGCCTGCGGCGCCCGTCCGCGCTCCGCCATGGCATGACCCCACTGCGGCACCCTGCCCCGTTGCAGGGCGCAGTCATCGATCCTGCAGGCCTGGCCGCCCACACGCCTCTTGACCGCGCTCCGGCCCTGGGCCCAAAGCTTCCCAGGTGACCCACGCCAACCCCCCATCCCCCCCAAACGCCCCCCCACCTGGCCCTTCTTCTTGATGATGTCAGAGGCCTCCCTGTAGCGCTGGCGGATGAGCTTGGCGGGCTCACCGGCGTTGCCGCTCTCCAGCTCACCGGCGCTCATGACGATGGGGGAGATGCCCAGCTTCTTGAAGGCCAGGCCACACTGGAAGGTCTTGCCCTGGCCCTTG
>NW_014010382.1:0-6872 GCF_000611645.1 Monoraphidium neglectum
TCTCTCTCTGCCGCCCTCCATAAGCTCATACACGAGTATGCCCTTCTCCGGGCAGCTGTCCAGCAGCGGCAGAAGGTGCGGGTGGTGCAGCGAGCCCAGCACCTGGACCTCGCGCCAGAAGCACTTCGTGGCGGCACTGCCAAAGGCCTGCAGCACGTCGGGTGCGAGCCGCTTCACGGCGACCCGCACGCCGTTGAGGCACCCCTCAAAAACCTCCCCGAACCCGCCGCCGCCGAGCTTCTTGGAAAAGTCCTGACAGGTGGGATGTGCGCGTGGGAGGGGCGTGCGTGCACGTTGCTGTTGCGCTTGGTGTGTGCACGCATGTGCTTGCATTGCCGCTCCGTTGCCGGCAGCAGCCTGAACACTGGTGTCAAGCACAAGGGAGTTCCACTGACCTTTGTGGCTGTTGTCAAATCAAAGTATGTGTATAGGGTGCTTGGTGGAGGCCCCACGGGCTCCACAATTTGCCTGGGCTGAGCCATGCGTCACGTGCTGCGTGTGGCCTCCTGCTGCGCCAACTTGTAAATTCAAATTCTGCCACTGTGATTATGACCGAAGTTAAGTGGTATACAAAGCTCAGGATGAGATATGTCGTGACCGCAGTGGCGGTTTTCTTTTCTTTCCTGCGTTGGAGCTGACAGTGCGACCCAAGTCGAGAGGGAGGGTCGACTATGTGATCAAATGAGTCACTTATAGGGATAGCTTTGATGATGAAGATTTGCATACTGTAGATCCGCAGAGCTCGTACAGTAAAATTGAATCAGATGTAGGCCGCGCCAAAGGCCAAAGCTTTCTCGAGATCGCAATTGTAGGTTGAAATCAACCCTAACCCTGCACATTCACTCGTGGCTGTGCGTTTGAGTTCTGGGGCCAGGCAAGTTGTCATACTGGTGCGTTCACGACTGGTGTGGACACTGGCCCATTGCAGAGTCACCAGACAATTCTTGATGCTGTGGCAAGATGTGATGAGATGACATCTGTACTGTTGAGAAGGCACAGCATGCGGAGGCCTGGTGCTGCTGCGAACCCAGCAGCACGCATCATTCGCCGGGCTTGGTGTTGCGGAGTTGCTGTGCAGCTTTCGGCTTTCTTGCCAACGCGCTTCGTCCTTGCGGGCGAGGTGGATGGAGTGGGGAGCTCTGCAAAGCCTGCTGGATCATTGACAGCCATGGCCAACTTGGCCCGTGACGCTGTGGACTGCTGCTCCAACCACCATGCCGCCCACGGCAGCTCGTTGAGGCCGTGCTTGTTGACATCCAGCTTATATTGCTCTTCGTGGTTGGTATGCACTGCAGAGACATTCGATTGCGTCACGCGCGGGAGGGACGCATGCAGTTGCTGAACTCATGAACGTTGGAAGGCCCAGACGCAAGCAGCGCGGCAGCAGGCGGTATGCTATCATAGGGCCGGTGCCCACCCCCATCTGGTTTTGACAGAGACCCACAACCCATACGGTAGTGAACCGACTGATTTTACATCACTGATCATCAAAATCAACGCGCGACTGCACGAGTGCCTTTTGTCACTACTGTACGCTCCTGTCCCTCACTTCCCACCCCGGGGGGAGGTGATAGCCCCGTAAAAGAAAGACACGGGCACCTTCAAAATCTCTATGCAAGGCCAGCCTTGCAGCGCTCTAGTGCAGACTCGAAGCACAGTCTGAAGCCGCAGCAGCTGAGCAGCAGCAGCACCAGCTGCGCCGGCCGTGTCAGCTGGCACAGCGTGGCGGCAAGATGGAGCCGAGCTTGACCCCAGGAAGCGTGTGGGCGCTGTGGCATGCGATGCGCGACAAGGGGCCGCTTGTACAGTGCATCACAAACCTGGTCAGGTGCGGGCCAGCGCGAGCTGGCCTGCCTGCCGCCTGTGGCGGTGCCCCACTCAATCCCGTTCCGACGCGCCCAGCCCCCCTCCTCCAAGTCTCTATGCAGCAGCTTGCCAACATTCAACAGCGCTTAGTCAATGAGGTGTGTATTTTGCACACACGAGTTGTACGTGGGCCGATGAAGTATGGATGTCAACCCCATGCGTGCATGGGCACAACCCTGCCGCAGCATGGACCTCATGGCCAACACGCTGCTGGCTGCCGGCGCCTCCCCAGCCATGGCGCACGCCCTCGACGAGGTGCGGCGCCCCTTCCACCTCCAGCAGACGGCCGTATGCACCAACTGCGGGCTCGCACACGAATTTCGAACGCTGCTTTGCCCTCGCCCCTGCCGATCATGCGGGAGTTGAGGACCCCCACCAAAGGCTCCACGGCAACGAGTTTGACGCGCCATCACGCGCCCTAAACTGCAGGTTGAGGACTTTGTGGGCATTGCTGATGCGCTGCTCATCAACATTTCAAATCTGAGCAGCGACTGGAACGCCGCCAAGAAGCTGGCGGCCCAGAAGGTGTGCACCCGGCTGTGAGTCCCACGATCCAAGGGCAGCCTGCCGCGCCGTGCCGCCTGTGGTGGCCTGACTTGGGCGATCATGCCCGCCCAGAAGACGAGCGCGCGGATCCTGCTTCTCCTAGCGTAGGTGTGTGCTCTCATGGACGGCGCAGCTTGCCGAGTCACTCCCCAAATAGCAACTCGACGAGACGAGCATGCAACTCACGCACACCCGCCGCATCACAGGCTGTGGCCCTAGGCAAGCCCTGGGTGCTGGACCCCGTCGGCTGCGGCGCCACGCCCTACCGCACCCAAATGTGCTTGGCGCTGTTGCAGCTCAGACCCACAGTTGTGAGGGGCAACGCCAGCGAGATCCTGGCGCTTGCGGGTGCAGCAGGTGGGTGCGCCGCCTTTCTTGTTTCCCCTGGCCGCAACATCGGTCGCCGTTGCTGTGGGCTCCTTCGTGATGACATTATTGATTGCATCGATGGCCAAGCATGTCCAGGGTATCCTGGTTGTTAATTCCGAGGCCAACAGCAGACGCAGGCGCTTTCCCGCCCACGTCAACCCTCGAACCACGACAGCGCACGCGCACACCGCCGCGCGCAGGCAGCGCGGTCAGGGGCGTGGATAGTACTGCAGAGAGCCACGAGGCTCTGGACGCCGCAAAGGCGCTGGCGCGGCGCTGCAGCTGCATCGTGGCCGTGTCGGGGGCGACGGACCTGGTGAGCCGCCCGCGTGTGCCGTCCACGCCCTCGGTGCACCCCCTTGCGAAGCAGTATGCGAGCATCGAGCGAAGCAGCTCCAGCTCCGCCAATTTCTGGATAGTACCCACCCACACGCACACTTGCAAGCTTGAGTCAGTCACGTGGTGACGAAACTCAGTTGAAATGTGTCTTTGTTCACCTCACCTCAAATGTAACCTTCATCACCCTCAAACTCTCACATAGGTGACAGACGGCACCCGCGTGGCCGGCGTCTCAAATGGTGTTCCCCTGCTCACGCGCGTCACCGCCACGGGCTGCAGCCTGACCGCGCTCATTGCTGCGTTTTTGGCGGTCGCGCCAAAGGGAGGGGAGCTCGAGGCCACCGCTGCAGCACTGGCAGTGTTTGGGTGCGTGTGTTGCGCCAGCGGCTGCGGGGGCACGCAAAGTGCTGTACTGTGCTTGAGGCAACCTGTTCGTGTGCGAGGCGGCTGGTGACCTTGTGTTTGCGTTTCGTTGCGTCTTGATTGCCCGAACCTAATAAATAACCTTCCTGGGGATTCTTCCAGGCCTGGCTGACGAAGAGGCTCTTGCCCGCGCCTGAATGCACCTGTCCATGAATGATCCAGTCACTTGATTCCACAGCTCAGGCACCAACCCCTGACAACCCTGCCGTTGTCACGCCTGTAACCTCCACTCCGCAGGCTGGCTGGGGAGACATCCCTGGCCGCCGCCCCCCGACCCGGCCCCGGCAGCCTCAGGGTCGGTCTGCTTGACGCGCTGCACATCATGGGGGAGGCGGAGGTGCTGGCGGGGGTGAGGGTGCGGGTGATGGAGGGGTGACCACAGCTGTCATCGCCTGAACGACGCCACCTGTGGTTTTGGCTTCCCCTGTCACGCTGCAGCTGGGGACTGACTGGGTACGTGTATTTTTCTGCAAATCTGCGCATTGTTTGTGCTTGTTTGGCGGAATGTTCTGGTAGGGATTGATTGGAGCCTGGGGGCATGTGGCTGCAGGACTGCTCGAGAGCGCAGCCCGCGCTGCCTGCTCTATCCCACCATTTTGAGCAGCCTATGTTTGGGATGCGGCAGCGCTGTGTTTTGGCGTACTCTGCTCACCGAATGCTTTGACGCGTGATGGCTATGCATCTGCTTATAATGATTTCGAGCTCAAATATGATGCCAAAAAACCTTAAAGTTTCATGCACATACAAGTTTACAGGTCTACAGTCCTCTCACGTGCAGAATGGCAAAAATGCATGAAAGTGTTGTGTTATCATCGCGCACCAAGCAACCTGGAAAGGCAGGTCGCGCAGGGGTGGGTTTGCGTGTTCGACAAATGCCGCCGTCTGCTGCTGCCAAGTGGCAGCCTGTTTGAGCTCCAAGCCGGCTTTCACTCAGCCGCACCTCATATCATGGATGTACATGGCCAACTGTCGAAGTAGACCCCAGAAGGTTGACAGCGGGCTAAAAAACTCGGGCTGCCGCGTCCACGCCGCTGCCGCTGCTGTCAGACCTCCTGCCTGCGATCGTGCTACCGACGCAGCTCCCTTCTGCAAATCCTCCGCCCTCGCCCTGCGCCTCTCCATCCTGCATCAACTCATCGCCGCTGCTTTTTGAGAGCAGGCTGCCCCTTGTCTGATAGTGAGTCCCACACTCAGCTTTTGCCTGCACCGCTGTAGGGGCCGCGGCCGCGGGCACGGCCACGCGCCGCGCGGCAAGGGCTGTCGCGACCACGCCAGGCGTCGCCCCTTCTGCCGTGGGCTGGTTGTGGTGCCGCCTGGCCCTAAGCACTTGGAGCTGGGCGCGCACACTGTCCCGCCCCCGATGGTGTCCCCTTCCCGTGTGCATCCCCTGCTGCCGCCCCACCTCCATCTGCCGTCCCAGTCCCGCTGCCCTTTGCTCGTCCTCCTCCTGCTGCTGCTGCTGCTTTTCCTGCTGCTGCTGCCGTTCCTGCTGCCGCTGCCGCTCCTGCTGCTCTGCAGCGTCCACCAGCCCTATCTCCTCCTCCACAGCCGGCAGTATGGCGTTGAACGGTGGCCGCTGCTCAGGCGCCTCGCGCCAGCAGGACTCTATCAGCGCCCACAGGCCGTCGGGGCAGCCCGAGGGGCGCGGCAGGCGCTCGCCCTGTGCGAAACGAGCAAAGACGGCGGCAGTAGCGGAGAAATGCGTGTCAATGCAAGTTGTGTATACACATATGGTGTGAGAGGTGCACATGGGGGCAACCAACCAAATGCATGCAGGAATTCCAGTCTTTGGTTGTTGTGGGGACATGTATGTCTGAGTCAGATTCCAGATAGAAATCGCACCGTGCCAGCAATAAGGTGGCATTGGCAGATACGGTATACAAGTAGCATCACACCAAATACAACACCCTGCTGCTGATGTTCAGCACCAGCAATACCAATCAAGACAGCAGCAGCAGGCGGAAACCACGTGGCCTCACCTGTATGCCAACAGCAAATATGATCTGCATGGCGCTGAGCTCCCGCCACGGCTGGCGGCGCGCGAGGCACTCCCAAAGCAGCACACCAAACGCAAACACATCGACGCGGTCGGTCACGGGGCGGCCCTCAAACTGTGGATGATATGAAAGAAGGATGACGGTGAAACGTATCTTTGCAAAGATTTATGGTGCACACGCATGCGTTTGACCAGAGGTTGACCAAAGGTCATGCGCTTAAAGCACAGCTGGAGCTGTCACCAAAAAGAGACATTGTGCACCAGTGACAAGATCTGAGCCAAACAGCGGCTGGATAGGCAGCCGTATGAGTTGCTTGGCTCATAGCCACTGCTTGCTGTCCCGTGGCTGTGCGCAAAGCACGATGTTTATGCAGATTGCAGGCAGTAGGCCCGGCCTGGGCCTGGCCTGGGAGGCTCACCTGCTCAGGTGCCATGTAAGAGGGCGTCCCCGGCTGCAGGCGCGTGGACGACGCGGCCGTGGCCGTGAAAGCCTTTGAGATGCCAAAGTCGCACACCTGCGGGGGATTTGGGCAGCGAGGGTTGCGGTCGGTGGGGGCGGAGAGACGGTGGAGGTTGATGGGTAAGGGGGGGGGTCCGCAAATCGGGCAAGGCTGTGGGAGGAGGCCAGCTTTTTTCCTGTGTTGGCAGCCGGGTAAGGACCTGAGGAGAGCAGGCTGCAGCGACAGATAGATGCCCGTAAAGTCACATACGAAACTGTTCCCAAACAATCAAGTGAGCAGTCATGAGCACGGCCGCACTTGTCTCTTTCTCGCATCAGCCAACCACCTTGACTCATGCACAGCGCACCTTGGCGCGGCCGTCCTCGTGCAGCAGAACATTCTGGGGCTTCTGCAGAGACAGGGCCGGGCATGCGCAATCACAGTGGTCAAGGGAAAGTGCCCATCCTCCGTGAGCGTTGGGGATTTATCTGGCTGGGAGCGTGAGGCTAAGGGAAGTGAGTAACGCCAACGTGGGCCGTTCCGCCTGAAGTCACATACAATGTGAGGCAGGAGCCGGCCATCAACGATGACATTGCTTGGGTGAGCAGCTGTTTTGACAGTGCAGGGGTCCATCGTGAGCAGCAGGCCCACATGCAAGCGTGAGCCGCAGCTTCACCCCAGCTACACACCAGGTCCCGGTGCACCACCACCGGCTTGGCGTCGCTCGGCGCGTGCAGGTAGATCATGGCGCTCGCCACGTCACGGGCGATGACTAACGCCTCCCGCAGCGTCAAGGGCACCAGGCGCCCAAGCCGCGCGCCGCGGCGGCCCCCGCCGCCGCGCCCACCAGCGGGCTTCGCGGGGGCGGAGGGCTGCGGCGGCGAGCCGGCGGG
>NW_014010381.1:0-6869 GCF_000611645.1 Monoraphidium neglectum
GGCGGCTGGGGCGGTCTCGGGGCCGCATGGATGGGTAGAGGAGATGGGATCGACCTAGGTATGCCAGTGAGGGGGTAGGCACCCGCACAAGCACGGGAAGAGGTACAGGTGCCGGAGCTCCGAGAGCCCCGAGGAGCCAAGCCCCTGCGGTCGCGCCGCCAATGCCTGCGTGAAGTCAGGTGCGCCTAAGAAAGGCGCATGCTCTGGCAACGCCAGCCTGAGCCGTGGCGGCACCAGCACGAGGTCATCTGGACGTTTGTGATCTGAAATCCCGTTTTGCCCGGTTACAACCCCCTGTTGCATCACTGGTGGTATCGATGGTCCCATTCACTTCTATCCTCCAAGCCCCGGACCACCCCAGTCGTTCGTCTGTAGTGTGATCTACTTGGAACCACGCTCACTAGGTATCAGCGTCAGCTCCTGGGCTATTCGACCCTTGAGGCCCTTCAAGACGATTGGGCTGAGGACGAGTCGGTAAGCCCGGGGGAGCAAGCGCCGCTTTCACAGCCACGCTGGCTACCGGCCAACCCACTGTTCGGTGCATCGCCACTGCCTGGCTCCGCGCTAGGGCAGGCGCCTAGCAGTGCTGTGAGTTCGGCTGGTTCTGCAGCACCTGCGTCGGAAGCGGGGCTAGATATAGCAGCAGACCTGTTTGGTGCGCGCTCGCCTGTGCGCCAGCAGGTGCCGCAAGCAGCAGCACAGACACAGCGCAGTGCACCATTCGCGTTTGGGCACGCCACCATGTCTGGCTCTAGTCTGTCCACGCTGCTCAAGGACCTGAAGCAGGTCGGCAGCGATGCTGGCCCGGATTTCGACAAGGCGGCCGCCGTGGCCATCAGTTACACCATGCACTGTGGCATGGGCAGCGGCCACAAGACGCCGCAGTCCACACAGTACGTGCTCGCCAGCTTGCAGGTATCCCTGTTTGAGCCGCAGGGATGGGGTGCACGGGTTATGGGGCAGCTGCTGACGACTCAGGAGATCTCGAGGGAGGCTCAAGAGGCAGACCTGGGCACCTTCCCGGACCAGCAGGTGCAGTTTGCCACGCTGCAGGACGCAGCCGGGCATGAAAACCCATGCATCAGCAACCCCGAGTGGCACAACGCCACAGCTCGGATGCTGCTAGAGCATGTGCCTGGGCCCTCATCTCACGCGCCTCTCGCCACAGCTCTCACTGCGCAGCAGGCATACGCAGTGGCCTGGGGCGGTGCGAGCTCCACTGGTGGACTGGCGGTCACAACCACGGCCGTACCCTCCACTCCGGCGGCGGTGAGCCTGGGCGCGGGAGCAGCTGCCCCACCGCCCGCAGCCGCGGCGGGGCCTGCGAACCCTGGCATCAAGGTGAGCTTCTCGCCCCAGGGCCAAGCCACCGTCAGCGTTGGGCAGCCGGTGCAGCTCTCGCCGCAGGAGGCGCTCATGGTGACGCTTGCGCAGCAGCTGCAGCAGCGCAGTGCGCAGCCAGCGCCGGCGCAGCTGCGCCGCAACCAGCTGGGGCAACCACTGACCCCGGCAGCGGCTGTAGTGCGCAAGGTGTTCACGCTGCTGCAGGCACTGCTGAACCCTGACCCCCACCGCGCTGTGAGGGAGTTCCTGGGCATCAAGCAGCAGCCCGAGGAGCTGACCGCCGCTTACATCCAGCGTGCGATCCGCTTCTCGCCCAGCATCCTTGCCACGCACTCCCCGAGCAGGGTGGTGCGGATCGTCGGCTTCCTCGAGGGCGAGCTCAAGCAGCGCCTGCTCGAGCGCACGCTGCAGCGCCCCACGCGCGACCACGCGCTGCTGCAGCTCCTCGCTGATGCCGCCGATCTGGAGGGGCAGCTGCTGGACGCGCGCCGCACTGCGGCCGAGCTGCAGGCCGAGGGGCTCGCTGCAGGTGGGTCGGGTGCCGCTGCCGGTGCGGGTGCAGGCGGTAGCACGGCAGGGGGCCAAGCAGCTGCGCTGACGCTCAAAGAGGCACGGCGTATGGTGCTGCGGGACAATACGCTGCGGCTGGGGGCTGCGCATGCTGATGCGCTGTGCACGCGCCACCCCAATGGGGACCACAGCAACGGCAACTGCAAGATACGGCAGCAGCAGTTCATACCCCAGCAGCAGCAGCAGCAGCAGCTCAATGTCGCGGCAGGTTTACTGGCCCATGGCCAAGCTGCGGCCGGTGATGGCCAGGCGCAAATGGTGCAGCAGCTTGCTGCCGCCATCCTCAACGCCATGCCGGCGCAGTACGTGGCGCCAACCCCACCCGCTTACGCTCAAGCTGGCTGCAGCATCTGCCACCAGCCGCGCGGCCACTCTGCAGGCCAGGCCTGCTACTTCGCTGCGCCGCAGGACATCGCCTGGAGCCCGTCGCTTGGGCGCGTGCGGCGTGCCGGCGCCGCGGCGGAGAGGCGCTTCCTGGACGCCCGCCAGGCCAAGGGCTGGCCGCGCTACCCCGAAGGGTACGAGCCGGTGTTTGAGCACAGGCCGGGGGCTGGGGGGGGCGCCGCCCAGCCGGCGCCTGCGGTCAATGCGGCAGCGCTGTTCCTGGCAGAGCCGTTCGATGAGGATGCCGTCTCCCAGCTGCTGCAGCGGCACGCTGCTGTGCCCGTACGCGCCTCGCCCTTCTTCGCTGACCCGGATGAGTGGGCGCCCGTATCCTCGAGTGCCTCCTCCTCCTCCTCTGGCAGCGGCCTGCCGTCGCTGGGCGACCCTCCACTGTCCTCGCCGCGCCTCACGGCCAGCTCCAACAGCAGCATGCCTGAGCTGGAGGTCGAGTCCCAGGACGAGTTGGAGGTTGCAGCGCAGCAGCTGCCGCGCAGCTTTGGGCTGCTGGACATGGAGGACGACGGCCTTCCCGTCGGCGCTGCTACAAAGGAGGTCTCCACGGCACCTTCATCGCCGGCGTCGGGCTCGACCCGAGCGGCGCGTGACCCGGCGGCGGAGGGCTCTGCCCCCGCGGCGGCCGGGCACGAGGCGGCGGCGGACTCTGTCCCCGCGGCGGCCACAGATCAGGCGGCGGAGGGTGACACCTCTGCGGCGGCCATGGCTCCAGCTACGGCTGAGCAGGAGGCGGCGGGGGCTTCGTCCCCCGTGGCGGCCGTTCCTGATGTGCTGGCGGCGGGCGCGCCCGAGCCGCCAGCAGGGGGGGTGTGTGCAGGTGACGCCGCCGGCTCTGCTGTGCCAAGCCCGCTTGAGTCTGCAGCGGTCAACGCGCGCATGCTGATAAGGCTGGCTAAGGCCAGGGGCGCCGCGGCACTGGTTGCCAAACCGCTCACCCTGCCGCTGGCCGAGCAGAGCGAGCCCGCCTTCGCAGGCAAACGCTTCCTGCTGTGCCTGCCCGAGGCGCAGGAGCATGATCCGCAGGTGGCCGCTGCTGCAAGCGGCGGCGCTACCACGGTGGGCGGGGGGCCGGCCGCGAGCTTCTTTGCGGACGACGCAAGCTTTGCGCCGCAGGACTTCCTGCGGGGGCCGGACGCCTCCCTGTGCCTGCCAAGCGGGCAGCTGGTGAGCATACCCTGGACTCTGGTGGACAGTGGCAGCGAGGTGTCGCTGCTGGACCATGGGTTTTGCGACAGCCATGGGATCAGCTATGAGGACCCGGTGGGGCTCAGCATGCGCACTGCTGATACCTCGCTGGGGCAGCTGGTGGGGGTTACGGAACGGCTGGTTCTGACACTGGCCCCAGGCACTGCGCAGGAGGCTACCATGACGCTGCGCTGCCTGGTGGTCAAGGTGCAGGGCATGGCATATTCGGCGCTGATGGGCAAGGGCCCGCTGCGCATGCTGGGTGCTTACACTGACCCGCGGGCTGACCTGCTGTGCTACACTGCCGCTAACGGCACGCGCGCAGCGCTGCCCCTTTCCCAGCGTCGCACCCTACGCAGCGCAGCGCTGTCACGCATGTTCTGTGCTGCAGAGGTCAGCCTGGAGGCTCCAGAGCAGCTGGCGGTGGACCCAGTAAGTTACCCGCTGCTGGACTGCCCGGAGGACCTGTCTGACTGCAGCTCGGTTGCCGACGGGCCTGCCGGGGGCAGCAGGCAGTGGGACGAGCTCTGGTTTGGTGAGAAGGTCTCGCTCGACGCATTTGGGCAGGGCAAGCCGCCCTCCATCGGATGCTTCCTGGGCCGCGCAGCCCTCGCTGCTCACTGGCAGAAGGCCACGCCCGCAGCGCGCGCTGCCATGCTCCCGCGTCTGCTCACAAAGGCGCGGCAGATGCAGGCCGAGGCGGCTGCCAATGACTGGAGTAAGAGGCCGTACATTCTCATCAACCCGGCGCCAAAGGTGGGGGTTTGCCGGCCGGTGATCTCTGGCGGCTGGGCCACCAATGTGGCCCTGGATGAGCTTGAGGATGTGCGCGCACGCACTGAGCGCATGGCGCGGCGTATGGCGAAGGAGCGCGAGGCCGCTGGGGGCACGCCCCTGGACCCTGGCCAGGTGCTTTTTCGCAGCTGCCACTGAGCTGCACGCAGACCCGCCCCAGCCTCCGGACACGGCTGGGGGGGCACCGCAGCCTGCCACAATTCCTTCAGGGCTGCATGGAGGATCTGCAGTTGAAGAGGTGCTAAGGGCGCTTGATGATCTCGAGCCACATGGTGAGGTGGATCTTACAGCGGTGTCGGAGCAATGCAGCCGGGACAAAGAGTTGGGCTGTGTGTTTGGGACTGTGCCTGGGGCCACGGCAGATCAGGAGAGAAGGTTTAAGGCGATGCTGCATGAGCACAAGGGGGTGTTTGCCTACGGTATGGTGGATCTGAAACAGGGATACCATGGACCCCTCGGTGCTGTGCGCATAACAATGGTGCATAACAACCCCATCTGGCAAAGCCCACGCCGCTACAGCCCACTCGAGCGCGGCATCATCGCAGAGAAGTCCCATGAGCTGCTGAGCAACGACATCGCTGAGGCGGGCGACACGACAGACCAGTACGCCTTTAACCCCGTCCTCGCGCCCAAGAAGGACGTGGAAGGTAACTGGGTGGAGAAGCGGTTTTGCATCGACTTCTCGCCGTGCAACAAGGCACAAAGGCCAGACAAGTATCAGACTGCGCGGCCTGAGGAGATGTTTGCATGGCTCGCTGGTCGCCGCGTAATCAGCCACCTTGACATGCGGGCTGGGTTCCATCAGATACCCCTGCACCCTGACAGCCGCCGGTACTCCCAGTTCTGGGCGAACGGGCGGCTGCTGCGCTACACGCGCCTGCCTTATGGCTTTATTAACGCTACTGCCGAGTTCCAGAAGCGCTGTGACGATGCCCTGCAGCGCGGCGGCGTGGCCGACTGTGCGCGGAGCTACGTGGACGACCTCGTGATCGCCAGCGCCACCGTCGAGGACCACATCCGCGACGTCGCCCGCGTGCTGCGCGCGCTGGAGGCTGTCAACTTCAAGATTCACCCCGCTAAGTCCTTTTTCTTCACTGACCGTCTGCCGTTCCTGGGGCACTTTGTCACGCCGGACGGGCGCGAGCCCGAGGCTGCCAAGGTGGCTGCCATCATGTCTCTGCCCCTGCCGCGCAACAGGGATCAGCTGCAGAGCATGCTGGGGCTTCTGGGGTATTACAGGGCTTTCATTCCCAACTATGCCCACATCGCCGCGCCCCTGACTGATCTGCTGCGGAAGGATGCTGTGTTGCTGTGGAGGGGGCCCCTGCCGCAGCGTTTGAGGAGCTCAAAACCCTCCTGGCCAGGCCGGGTAACGCTCTGCGCCACCCTGATTACAGCAGGCCCTTCATCGTGCACACCGACTGGTCCCACCTCGGTATCGGCGCGGTGCTGGGTCAACGTGACGACAGCGGCGCTGAGTACATCGTGGCCTGTGTGAGCCGGCGGTGCAATGAGCACGAGGCCCGCTACCCGGCCTGGAAAGGTGAGCTGCTGGCTGTCACCTATGCCCTGACTGAGTTCAGGGTATGGCTGCAAGGCAGCAAGTTCCTCTTGGTGACTGACCACCGGCCGCTGCTGTACCTGCTGCGCGAGGCGCGCCTAGGGGATGCTCACAACTGGCGGTGGGCTGCGCTGCTGCACGCCTTTGACTTTGATGTCGTGCACCGCGCTGGGAAGAAGCACATAAACGCTGACGTGCTCAGCCGCTACCCCCAGCCGCGCACCTTTGACGTCACAGGCGCGCAGCTCGACCTTCCCCATGATCAGCTGCCCCTAGGGCTGCCCCGCGTGCTGCTGCCCGATGGCTCGCTGTGGCAGCCCACGCTGGAGGACGCCCCCACACGGCTGGAACTTGAGGCACCCTCGGATGGAACTCCAGTGGAGGTGGGCGTCGCCTCTGTGTTCGCGTTCGCTCCGATGCCAGTGGTGCGGCCAGCCCAGGTGGCCTGCGCCGCCCTGCGCGCCGTGCAGGCTGAGCCAGCCGCCACCAGCTGGATTGATGCGTTCGCCCCCTCCGCGGATGAACTGCTTGCTGGGAATACTGCCTTTGGGGCTGATGACCTGGCTGCTGCGGCTCTTGCTGCCTCGGCTCTGCCTGTGAGCCGGGAGCTGCAGCGCCAGCGTGTCGTGCAGGCTGCCGGGAACTGGCTGGCTGGCGCGCAGCGCGAGGGCCTGCCCGTGCCCGCTGCGCCACTCCCTGGCAAACCACTCGCGCTGGGGGGGGAGGTGGCCACGCCAGACGCTGACCTGCAGGTCTGCACTGCCCCTGTAGGAGCGCATTTCGTTTCGCTAGCCGCAGGCCCCGAAGGCGTCACCGTCTATGAGCCCTTTGGTGGCATCTGCGCCGGCCTGGAGGCAGCCCTTCGGGCTGGGGTGCGTGTCAAGCGCTACATCTACAGCGACACCTCCCCTGTGGCGCGTGGCATTGCCCGCCACCGCTTCCAGCAGCTGGCTGATCTGTACCCTAGGCAGGTGGGGCCCGACGCCTTTGCGGATAGCTTTACGACCCCCCCTTT
>NW_014010380.1:0-1918 GCF_000611645.1 Monoraphidium neglectum
CCTCCCCGCCGTCCTCGCCTTCCGGCGTCGGCGGGAGTGCCGCGTACGCGTCTGCCGCCGCCTCGCCGTCCGCGCCCGCGCCCCCAAACAGCGCCGACGCGCGCCGCGCCTCCGCGGCCACCTCCGCCGCAGCCGCCACATCAGCGTCGTCCAGCGGCGGCGGGAGCAGCTCGTCCCCGTACAGCCCCTCTGGCTGGTCAAACGGCTGGTCAAACGCGCCGTCGGCACCGAGGTCGTCGAAGGGCGCGGGCGCGTCGGGCCTCGCGGCGGCGGCGGCGCGGGCCTCTGGCAGCAGGTCCCGGTCCTCTGAGACCAAGGGTGTCGTGGGGCGCGAGCCTGGGGGGCGGATGACGTGAGGCGCGCGCGCGCGCGCGTGTGTGTGTGTGTGTGTCTGCACGAGCGTGCGTGTGTGCACGTGCATGCGTGCGGAGCAGGCTTGCACATGCCATGGCGTCACGTTCACGCATGCTCCGTCAGCCGCGCCCGCCACGGCCGCTGCAAACCCCGAGCCCGCCCGCCCCACGCCCCGGCCCCTGGCCTCGCTCCTGCGTTGCTCACCCTTGCCGCCGCGCCGCGTCCGCGCGTCGCTCGCCGGCGTCAGCCCCTCAAGCGCGCCGCCCGCCCCGCCGCTGCGCCCCGGCGTCGCGCCGCCGCCCTGGCTGGCGGCGCGGAGGCGCTCCACTTCAAGATCGTCCAGATCCCACGGGATGGGGTCATCCGGGTTGATGCCGTCCAGATCAAACGTCTCGCCCTCTGTGGAGGTGTGGAGGCCCCACACATCCGACAGGTCCTGTTTTGGTTGATGTGATGTGCGGGAAAAAGAGGGAGAGCAGTTTGATTGCATACAGATTTCAGCTGAGCTGCAGCGTGGAGGTGATAGTGCAGTGCCCGCGGGCTCCCGCGGCACCCCCTGCCGTTTGCGAGGCGGGTGCGTGCCGCGTGAAGGCCGCCGGGCCCCGCTGTCGAGGGAGCCGGCGGCGACGAGCCACGGCGAGGGGCGCGGGGGAAGCAAGCGCCCGGGAGCGCACCTGCGACAGGCGCCCGCCGCTGCCGCTCGGCACCAGAGTCAGGGGCCCGCTCCCGCCGAGGCCACCCAGGCCGCCGCCGCGGCCGCCGCCAAGGAGCAGCAGCTGCTCGCCGCCCCATAGGTAATCAGCCGCGTCGCCGCCGTCGACTGCGCGGCAGGAGCGAGACGGGTGGGAGTGTTATGGTCCCTGGCGGCGGGCATCGGCTTGGCAGCGCGCCACAGGCTGCAGGGTCGCTCGAGGCAGTGAGGAAGCCCAGCCACGACTGTGGCAATGATATTGCAAGGGTTCGCAAGACATGCATTGTCTGGTTCGGCCGGCTGCGGAGCTACTGCGCCGGCGCGGCGCCCCGCGCCCAAGAGGGGCTGCAGCCGGCCCGAACCCCGCCAAGCTGGGCGCACCGCCGGGGAGAGTAAGCGTGATCTCATCCTCAGCCGCGGTGTCTGCGCCCGCTGGCAGGTCGACGCCCGCGCCCTGGCCGGCATCTGCGGGGCAGAGCAGCATATCAGAAGGGAAAAGGGGGAGAACGCGGGCGCTCGATCCAGGCCGAAGCGAACGAAATTTGGAGAAGCTACAGAAGCCCTCTGCCGCAGCGCAAAACGGGGCGCTTCGCGGGGAGGCGTTGCATTGCAAAAGGGGCCGGCCGTCCCGGGGCGGCTGATGCGCGGCAGCCGCGCCCGCGTGCCGCGCTCACTCTGGGAGCGCAGCGCGGTCTTGAACTTGACCACGGCCTCTTCGCAGTCTTTGTGCAGGTAGATCACCTGTGTGCACAATGAAACCGTGCTGCATTCGGTAAACAAGGCCGTGCACCGGCAGCGATGGTCAAGCGCGGCTCCCACGATTGCCGCAGGCGCGCACGATTGGGGGGGGGGGGGGGGGGGCCCCACGCCAGA
>NW_014010380.1:2652-7610 GCF_000611645.1 Monoraphidium neglectum
GGGGGGGGGGGGGGGGGTGCCCCACGCCAGAAGCCGGCGGCTCGGCGGCCCCCGACCCTTGCCGCCGCAACCCCTTGGTGCAGGATGAGGATGTTCTTTGACTTGCAGGCGCTCTTGCGCCCCCGCCGCCCATCCCTCAAGCGCGCCGCGCCGCGCTGCGCAATCGCCGCGCCGCGCAACAGCGCGCAGCCGCGCACCTTGCGCTGGTATATCCTGACGACTCCCAGCAGCAGCTGCCCGCTGAGCCGCAGCGCGAGCGGCGCCTCGGGGTGCAGCAGCGTGTCGACGCTCTCGCCGATGCTCGCGCCGTTGATCTGCTGCCGCTTCAGGCGGCCGTCGAGGTGAGCCGCGATCCATACCAGGCCGAGGGGGCCCTTCTTGGCGAGGATCTGGGTAGAGTAGAACATGGCTGCTCCTCCGCGGCGGCGGGCACGGGCGCGTCAATAGTGGGGCGGGGTCTTGCGCGGTGGCCAACGCTTGCAAGGCGCGCCGTGCGCTGTCAGGCACACGTTCGGCAGAAGTGAAAGGCCCCTGCTAGGCCTTACGACAGGCCTGTGGCAGCAAAGCAGGGTCGATGGGGGGCCTGCTGATGCTGCGTGTGCTCCGTTGTTGCCAGACGCAGCACCACCCTTGCAAGGCACGAAACAATCAGCATTAACACAAAGCCTCGAAACATGGCTGGCATCCCCGCAAAGGTTCAGCGATACTGCGCGCTGAGTGATCAGCGATCTGTGTTCGAAATTGGAGCGCCCATGACCCCTCAGCCTCACCTGGATCGACTTGAATGCCAGTCAGGCTCACTCCACTACCGCCATATCGGCCTCAACGCCCGCTACAACTCGAGCAACAATAGCCTTCCCCTGGCACAAGCTTCAAACCTTCAACTGAGCGAGTCAGAATGCAATTCATTGTTTCAAGTGATCGGCGCAGCCTATCGGTGGCAAACGCACCCAATCTCACTTGAGATCAGCGCTGGTGACCCATACTCCACGGAATGAGCGACTTACACGTGGTGTTGACCCGGTTATTTACTGCAATCTATCAAGGCGATATAATTTGTATCAGCACACCCACGCCACCGCCAGGTGGATCCCGGAGCGGGTGCACAAGCGCAGCCGGCGCCGCGTCCGCTGGAACCAGGCACCCCTGGCGCACCTACATGCACGCATCCCGAGCCATTCGCAGCGCCCCAACAGTAATGGTGAGCTCCAACCCTACGCTTGACACCTAAGCCCTGCCCGGCGTCTAGTTTGACCCTCAACGCATAACGCCTCGGGCGATCGCGGCCACACGGGACCCGCAGCACGCGCAGCACGAGCAGCGCGCCCCCTACCGCCCTCCTGCAGGCGCCAAAGCGCATCCTGGTGCTGGGCGCCGGCTGGGCCGGCCTCGCAGCGGCCAGGACGCTGCTGGATGAGGCGCCGCCCGGGTCAGTGTCGGTGACGGTGCTGGAGGCGACAGACGCGGTCGGGGGCCGCTCTCGCACCGCCGTGGTGCGTGCGCACGGCCTGGCACGCCCAGCAACTCTCTTCCTGTCAGACGCGGCGCCCGCAAAGCCTGCGGCGCGGAGCAACTAGTAGCTGCACAAACACGGGCGCATGCCCGCATGACGAATCGTGTACTCGTGATTTGTTGGGCCGTGTGCTGGCAATCGCTGTGCAGTGCCCGTCGACACCTGCAGGCCAGCCACCCTCGCCCGCGGCCCCCCTCCCTCACCTGCCCCTGCAGCTGCCCATGAGCGGGCCGGTGGAGCTCGGGGCCACTTGGTTCCATGGCACCCAAGGAAACCCCATCTATGACTTTGCAGTCCGCCAAGGCGTAGTGTATGACCCTGCCAGGGCAGCCCACCTGGGCGTGGCCGTACCAGGGGCTGCCCCGTCCGCGGGCTGCGGGGACTCGCCAGTCCAGCAGCAGCAGCAGCAGCAGCAGCAGCAGCAGCAGCAGCAGCAGCAGCAGCAGCAGCAGCAGCAGCAGCAGCAGCAGGTGCCGCAGGACCGCTGGGGCGTCGAGCTGGTGCGCCCGGGCGCGGCCGCGCCGCTCGGCGGCGCCGCGCGCGCGGCGGCGGTGGCGGCGATGGGCGAATACGGGGACGCTGTGGAGGAAATCGGGGAGGACGAGGAGGAGGCATCGTCGGGGGCGGGGGGCGACGGCGCCGCGGCGGCGGAGAAAGCGGCCGCGAACACGTTTGGCGATGTGCTGCGGCCGCGGTTCGACGAGGTGCGAGGCGTGGGCAGGCTTCGCCCTGCGTGATGGGTTCTGGGGTCAACAAGGAGTGCATGCCGCGCCGCTTGGAAGACCTGCTTGCCTGGACAGGCGCCGCTCCACCCCTCCTTCCCTGCTCAACCTCTATCTGCGCCCGCGCCCGCTGCTCGCCACCCCGCCAGGCCCTTGCGCGCCAAGACGCGGCCAACGGCGCGCGTGCCGCGTTCGCGGAGGGCTGGGCGTGCAGGGAGCGGCTGCAGCGCGCGTACGACGGCTTCCACTCCTGCGACTCTGCAGGTGAGGGCACGCCGCGCCGCTCTGCCTGCTTGCGCGGCCTCACGCCCCCTGCATTATGTTCCTTGCCGGCCTCAGAGCCTGCTGCGAGCCGGCTGGGCGCCGCCAGGCTGCGGCGCGCCAGCGTTGGGCCCGGGGTTGCCGATCCCCTTGGTATAGTTTGGATCGTTGTACCAGCAGGAGGCAATCTGCCAGGCCCCTTGCACAACATCGTCTGGATCGTACATGATGTTGTACCTGCGGTCTCCCTGCGCCTCCTGCCCCACCCCCTTCTCAAACTTTCAACAATCCAATATGCTGCCGCCGCCTCAGGCGCAGCATTTGCGCGAGAGTACCACGAGCTCGAGGGGCCAAACATCCCGGTCCCAGGCGGCTACCAGGTGTGCAGCTGCCCGGCAGCTTCCCACTCTCATGCGGCCGCCCCAACGCCGCCTCCCCACGCTGCGCCCATCAATGCGTCAAACCGCCGGGCTGAAATAGCCCAAGGTTCTGAATATGCCTTAGACCTGGCCAACTGATCGATTGCAACTCAGGGTTGAGGTAGCTCTGACCTCGTGATTGGCTGTTCTCACATCATTTCTGCACCAACCATTCCCCTGCAATTTGTCTCTCACACTCGTTAACACCCGGCCGCAGCACCTGGCTGAGCGCCTGGCGGCCGGCCTCGACATTCGCCTCAGCAGCCCCGTCGCCGCGGTCAGCTGGGGCGGCGCGACCGCGCACCCGCCTCCCGACGGGGCTGCGGCCGCCGCCGGCCCCGCGGGACCGGTGGGCGTCACGCTTCAGAATGGGGAGTCGATTGAGGCGGACGCCATCATATGCACCTTCAGCCTGGGTGTCCTCAAGGCCGCGGCCGCAGCTTCCGAGCAGCTTCCGCCCGGGGCCGGCGGCGCCGGCCGCGCGTCGGCCCAGGTGGTGCGGTTTGAGCCGCAGCTACCGGAGGAGAAGGTGGGCGCGATCAGGGCGCTGCACATTGGATATGTGAATAAGCTGTTTGTTGAATTCGACCCGCCGTTGGAGGCCCTGCCGCCGGGCGGCAACCCCTGCGCCAACGGCGCCGCGGCCGCCGCGGCGGCCGGAGTGGAGCGCGAGGCCAACGAGGGGGCAGAGGGGGAGGCGTGCACGCCGCAGCCCCCGCCTTTGGCATACAGCTCTAAGCCCGCGGCGGCGCCGGCGGCGGCGGACGATGAGGAGGGCCTGGTGGGGCCGCGCAGGCGCGTGCAGGCGGCGCAGGCGCCCGGCGGGCTCGCCGCGACGACCACCCCTGACGGCGGCGCGGGCGGGGCGGCGGGCGCCGCGGCCGGCGGCCCCGATGGCGCGGCGGCGGCTGCGGCCGACGGAGCTGGGGGCGACGCGGACGGCGGCGGCGCCGCCGCGGGGCCGCGGCTCACGAGCTACTGCCTGCTCTGGCCGACCCGCGAGTCGCTGTGGGGCGCCTCCGGCGTCGCAAACAGCGACAAGGAGCAGGATCTGTTGCCGTTGACAGAGGCCTGGCGGGAGTCGTACCCAGACCTGCCGCCGTCGGACGCCGTGTTCTTGGGGCCGCAAGTCGAGCCGGCAGATGTCAGCAGCGGCAAGGGCGGCGGCGAGGGGCTGCCGGGTTGGCTCTACGGCCTGCACTCGTGGCGCTACAGCGACGGCCCCGAATGGTGCAAGCCGCCGGACGGCTTCGCTTTGGCCTCTGACGGCGCGCGGCCGGCGGCTGCGGTTGAGGCCGCGGAGGCGGGCGGCGGCGGCGCGTTTGCGCCGCGGCGGGAGCTCTGGGAGCGGCTGTGGTCGCGCGAGTGGCCGGGACGCGGCGGGTACTGCGCGGTGCTGTGGGTGACCGGCCGCGCCGCGCTCGCGCTGGAGGAGATGATGGACGATGACGTCATCGATGATGTCACCGCCCTGCTGGACGCGTTCCCGGCGGTGCCGCGCCCGGCCGGCGCGGAGCCGCGCGCGGCGCGCGTGTTGAGGAGCGAGTGGTGTCTCAGCCCCTACTTCCGGGGGAGCTACTCCTACCCGGGGCCCGAGGCGGATGGGGACACCATCGACGCTTTGGCGGCGCCGCTCTTGGTGAACGGTGCGGGCGGCGGCGCGCTGTGCTTTGCGGGGGAGGCGACCAGCCGGCACCACACGGGGTGTGTGCACGGCGCGTATCTGAGCGGTCAGAGGGAGGCGCGGCGGCTGGTCGAGATGTGGGGTCTGGCGCTGGAGGCGTGACCGGGGCGCGCTCGCGGCGCGTGCGAGCGGCGGCGGCAGGCGCGGGTGTGGGCGTGCTGCGGTGACGGCGGCCAACGGCTGCGACAGCGCACGGCAGCTGTGGTGTACGCGAGCACCGGATCCGACGGCTGCGGTGTGCAGGCCAACAGGGGCGGGCAGTGGGATTCAGTCGGCTGCATCAGATCCGTGGGATACATGCGGCTGCATCCGAGAGCTTGTTTATGCCTGATCGACTTCTGCATGAGAGGCATTACTAT
>NW_014010379.1:0-6015 GCF_000611645.1 Monoraphidium neglectum
GGGGCGCGGGCCGGTCGCAGAGGGGGCAGGAGTGGGAGTTGAAGGGCGGGAGGCAGGGCGGCGCGCGGCGGCTATCGACGAGGCTCACCGACGGCGCGGTGTGCATGGGCACGCTGCTGTGGTCCGCGGGCCGCCGCTGCGCCTGCTGCACCGCGGCTGCGAGGGCCTCTGCGTGGCCTGCGAGCTTGTTGTGTAGCATGGGGGCCACACCATGGATGAAGCCCTGTGGAGAGCCGTTTGGGGGGGGGGTTGGGGAGACGGTGTTTGGGCTGTGGCCTTGCTGGTGCAGGTGGCGAGTCGGAAAAGGCTTTTGAGGATCACATTGTGATACCCAGGACGTCACACGATTGATGACGTAATGATGGACGGCAGTCCCAGGCCGCCGTCCAGGTCGCTGGCGCGCCATCAGCACGGCCCCTCCCCCCAAAGGCGGCGTAGGGTGGCTGTAAAACGAGGCGCTGCCCAAGGATTACGCGCGCACGGGACCGCGACCCCGCGGCCGCGTGCGGCACGCGCGGCGCACACGCGCACCAGCAGCGTCTCCTGTATGTTGGCGAACTCGCAGGGCGTGTCGAGCGCAAAGTACAGCGCCCCCAGCGGCGGCGCGTCGCCCGCGATGAGCGGTACCACCACGATCGACGACACCACCCTGCTCGCGCGCGTGAAGATGTCGCGCGCCGGCCGCGGGCAGCACTGCATGTAGAGCCCGACGTCGGAGACGAAGCGCGCCTGGCGCTGCGCGACGGACGCGCCGAGCAGCGTGTTGGCGACGCGGAGCATGCTGGCCACGACCTCCCTCTCTCCCGGGTCACTGCAGTCTGAGTGGGCCTCGGAGCCCCTGGCGCCGGAGGCGGAGCCGGGGGCGAGGTGGGCGGGGGTCTCGAAGAGCAGCGCGTCGGGGCAGCCGCGGGGCTGCAGCAGCGCGAAGCGCGCGGTGGCCTGCAGCGTGCACGCCTTGAGCAGGAAGTCCCTCGCGCCCTGCAGGAGTGAGGGGCGATTCGGCCGCCAGTCATGTTTCGGCGCTGCTTGTGTCGGGAGGGGGAAAGAGGGGGTGCAGTGAGCCGTGTACTGGCAGCCAGGGCGTGTGTCCAGGAACGCAGGCTGCAGCCCGCGCGCGATACCGCGACGCCACAGCTGCGCCCGGCGCCCTCCCTCCAACCAGCCCTCACAGGCACCCGCTATCCGCAACAAACACACCATGCTCAAGAACACATCAATCTGACTCACACAATCGTGTGCCTCAGAACAAGCACGCACGCGTACACACACACGCGCACGCCCACGAGCTCCCACCCGCAGCAGCGTCCCGACCAGCTGGAAGGGGTCCTCGCTCGCGTCCATGGCCCTCAGCAGCTCCGCCACCCGCTCCACGGCCCCCTGCCGCACGTGCGGCAGCAGCCCCGTGGCGGCCAGCCGCAGCTGCACGTGCCACCAGGGGCCGTTGAAGGCGCTGGGCTGGGACTTGGCGAGCAGCAGGACGCCCAGGGGGTTGGAGGCGGTGCCAATGGGCACCTGCACAAAGCTGCGGAGGCCCGCGGGGCCCTGCCAGAGCTCGGCCGGCTCCAGGGTGGCCTTGACAAAGGGGATTGAGCGCGGCGGCAGGCGGCGGGAGGTAGGGGCGGAGCGCGTGATCGGGGGCACACACATCCACGCCCGCACCCACATAATGCATGCACACACCTCCAAACACAATGGCGTGCACGCAAACCAACACACACCCACTGCTCTCACACAAAAACACCCACACGCATGCACGCACGCACGCACGCACGCATGCACAGGCGCATGTCCGGGCCGCCCTCCACAGCAGCTTGCCCCCTTGCGCCCCTCCCATCCAAAGCCCCTCCAGCCCCGCCGCGCGGCGCTCACCCCCAGGGCTGTCGCGTCCGGAATGTTGAGGCTGCACGCCGCCCCCAGGCAGATGCCTGAGCTGTCAGAGTCCTCCGCCGGCGGCCGCACGACGACGCACTTCCGCAGCGCTGACACGCCTTTGCCGTGGCTCGCCATCAGGACAGAGGTCGACGGGTCGGCGGGGGTCACCACCCAGATGCTGCGCGTCGGGGCCCGGGGTGGGGGGTGCGGCAGGCGGAAGTCGAAGGGTCAATGGATGTGGGGAGGCGGGCTGCTATGAGCGCAAAAGCAGCACACCGCACCCCTCAGGACGGTCGACGTCCCAACGTCCGCGGCCGCCCGGGTTGTAGGCGGCGGGGGCTACGTGCGGCCATGGCTGCACGCCGCGCGCTGCGTCTGGCGGCTGCCGGGCAGCTGCTGGGTGATGGCCGTGCCACTCACGCGACCAGGTCCGCCTCCAGCTGCGCCGCCAGCAGCTCCGCGGCTTCTGGCAGGCGCAAGAGGGGGCTCGCGTGGACGAGGGCCAGCTGCTGCTGCAGCCCGTTGACCTGCAGGGGCGCGTGTTTTTGCGCGCGGCAGCACACGGGCGGTCACCGCTTGTCGCCGGGTGACTAAACGCGGTGTCGTGACTGCACGCGTGTCCCGGGCGAGGCTCTGGGGGCGGCCTGCCCCTACGCGCTGCCGTCGATGGGATGATGTACGAGGCAAGTTGCAGCGGGCCGCACGAGGCTCTCCCTGGGCGTGCTAGCCGCGCATGAACGCTGCCGATGCTGTTGCTGTTGTGGCTGCAGGCTGCGCATCAATGGTGCAGCTGTTATCGCTCGGAATGGACAGGTCTCGCGCTCCCAGCGCCCCACGGCGTTTGTCACCTTCTGAAGTATCGCTAGCCGCACATCCGCGCTGCCTGGGCGGCTGGCGTCAGCCGGCCGCTCCTGCTGGGAGCCAACGCTAAATGATGCTGCACGTGCCCAGGCTGACGCTCGGAGCTCCGCGATGGTGTTGCCCTCGACATCGGGTACGGATTTGCAGTTTCCCATTTTTAAGTAATCGACTTTAAGGGGATCGACACCCGCTGGCCCCGCGCTTGCAGCTAGAGATGGGCCACTTCGAGAGCGGCCTCCAGTAGCTTGAACTTGCCCTAGAGCGGCGGCCCGTCACCGCACTGATGCATCAAATGTTTGAACCATTCTTTTCTTAAGTTTGATGTTGACAAGACAGTGTCAGGATCGCCGTTCTTGGGAAGGTCCAGCGGATCTTCAGAGCCCAGCTCGCTGAGAGATTTTGAATAGCGCTGCTGGCTCGCAAATGTTCCAACGGTCGCGCCGGGCTGGCTAGAACGGTCAGGTGCGTTTGGGGGTAGAGGGGCACGACAAGGAGTTCCTTGCCCTGGGTGTGAGTTCACAGCCGGCCGCCGCAAAGCAGTTTCCGTCATGGCGCGCTATCTCTCTCTCTCTCTTTTCAGTCTAGATGGGCCATCGCAGCACCAGGGGCCCTGTAGGAAAGTGGTCCTTTAACCAGAGTCACATCATACGTATCGATTGCCAAAGGGTGCACCTGCATGTCAGACTAGATGCACGCAACAGCTGCAGCCAGCGACTCAGGAGGCAGCAAGGACCCACCTGCATTCTCATCCCCGCCCCGCCCCCTCCCCGCCTGCCCTGTGCAGACAAGCAATCCGCTTGATGGAGCAGTTGGCGCGGCAGAAGATTAGGTTCATCCGTGCGGCGGTTTGATGAGTTGCCAAGTGGACAGCTGTTCAGCCACACAGGCTGCGCAGCAGCAGGGGCTGCTGGATGCACGGGTGTGGCACTGGGCGTCTGGGCAACCACGACAACCGCAACGCGGCGTGCCAATGTTTCGTCGAGTACGGGATCTGAACAGGCTGTCCAGATGAAGCACACCAATGCTGTTGTTGGGATGCAGACCCCCCTTGATGTCATCGCCTCGGAAGCGCTGCGCGCTTTGCTGATCAGCCCCGTCCCGAAACAGCGTAGTGCGGCCACTGATGTGGCAGCAAACGCCCGCATCCGTCTGCGGTCATGTTTTGCAGGAGAGATAGAGAGGGAGAGACTACGCTGACGCCTCGCGCGGCTAGAAGCCCCGCTGCGAGCGGCGCCGCGTCGGGTTTAGGAGAGGTGTGTGTGTGGTGAGCCACACCCCCCACCATATGTTTCGTAGCACATTGTGACTGTGGCAGCTGCAGCCGCAGAAACTGACAGCACAAAGTCAGTTGCGCAAGCGCAAGATGGATTATGATTTTGAGTGACCGTAACGCAGGTGCAGTTCGACCTGGTCTCAGACAACCGGCTGGGGTCAATATCAGGGGCGTTGCTGCAGGCCCTGTGCACGCGTTGTCTTATGCTTCCAAGACGTCGTTACCCGGCACTAGCGGTGGCACCCCGCCAACCTCCACAGCCATTATTGGTGGCACAACACATTGACCTGAGTCGCCCTTGACCTGCCGACGCTGTGCCCACCCAGTGACCAAGCCGATCGGCATCCAGCAGACGAGCTTGTTAAGCTGCTGAGAACTAAGCCAACATACAAACTTTCTGTCGAGCCAAAACAAGCCATTGAACTTGGGTCAAGGTGCAACACAAGGCCTGTTCCCCCAGCATGCAGGGTGAAACGAGCCACGCCAAAAGCAGCCCAGGGTGCCCCGCCGCACGAACGAGCCTCCACCCAAACATCTCGCTGTCAGCCACGCCGCGCCCTGCTGCGCTGTCAAAGCATCCCACATGCATCGCAATGCGTGCGTGCCCGCAGCGTGCCTATCGCGCTCCCCACACCGTCATCAGTTGTGCAAAAACTTGCTTGGCCCGACCTCGTGTCACAGCTTTGTGCGCTGAATTTGCAGCTTCCAGCCAGGCGGCTCCGAACCCAGGCCGGCTGGCCAACCACAGAGCCTCGCTCACTCGCCACACACGGCGGCGCAGCGGCTGGGGTGCAAGAGCAGCAGTGTGAGGCTTGAGGCGTCCCTCGAGCTTGCTGGGAGAGGCGTGGCGTGCTGCTGGGTCTGGAAGTTAGCAAGGTGTGCCTAGAGAGAACTTTTCAGGTGCCTACTTGATGCTTCAAATCGCGCTATTTGAGTGTGGCGGTAAGTATCAGGTGGCGTTTGTGGTGTGCATGTGATCGAAAGCGGTGTGCATGTGAACTGGAGCTCCGCCTGCGTGGCAGCACGTGCAACTTAGGAGCTAGCAGCGCTGACGAAGCGGCCGTCGAGCGCTGGGGCTTGTGCCGCTGCCGGCGCCAGAGTTGCCCGCCATCCATGGGGGTGCCCGCGGCGGTTTGCCTGCCTCTGCTGATGACTTCACGGGGAGCGCACGTGATCATGCTAGCCACGCACATATACAGTTGGGGCGTCGGCGCGATGGACACGTGGTGAGTTTTGGGTTGGGCGACGTGGTGGTGCTCCTGCAGGGTGTGAAGGAGTCTGCGGGCGTTTCCCATGCGCCTGGCCAGGGCAACTGAAACTTCCCACTGTGCGGCCGCCGTTGTTGTGCAGGCCGCGGCCAGATCGCGCAGGATCGTGCGGTTCGAGCAGCATGCTTCCAAGTCAAGGCAGATCTGGCTTGCGTGGTGGCCGGCGCCACAGCCGCGCGGCGCGGGAACGAGGTGGCTGAGTCGTCACGCCCACACCGCGCGACCAAGCAGCTGACGGCATCCGAAGCCACACCCGTCCGGCTGGGCCGACCAGGCACGCAAAGATAGCAGTACGCTTGAATGCGAACGTCAATCGGCTACATCATGCAGTGGTTCGATTTCTCATTGTGACGCCTGCGTTGATCAAATCGGAAACTTTGCGCAGTGTCGGCGAAATATCCGATGCGCACCTGTCAAAAGCAATTGCAACGCACTGAAAATGCAGATATTTTCGAAACTGCTGGGTTGCCTGCTGCTCCTAGCAGCTCAATTGCCGGGCGCCCTCATCGCTCATGCTGGCGCGGCCGCTCTCAGCACCCCCAGCGTCGGCATCGCCGGGCTGCCACGGCAGCATTTCCTGACGATCACCACGTCTGTTAGCACCTCTGAGTCCCTAGATGTGCTGCACGTCCTCGCAGAGCTGGCGGCCAGGTGGGCCCAGCGGCGGCAGTGAAACTTGGCGCGGGCCCCGCAGCGAGTGACGGCGAGGCGGGCCAAGCGAGCCAAACCTTGCCTGAAGGT
>NW_014010379.1:6212-7058 GCF_000611645.1 Monoraphidium neglectum
CCTTGCCTGAAGGTTGTCATGACCCGCCTCGTCAGCAATCCCCTGCGGCACCCCCCATCTGCCTGTCATTGCATTGAGGGCCCCCTATCGCCACTGGCGCCCCCTTGAACCACCCCCCCAGCCTCGTACTCACGCCCCCACCGTCTTTGACGCTCTGCGCTAGGCCTGCCGCATGCACAGCCCTCTCCCCACGACCACCAAACCCTCAACTGTTTTCCCCACACCCGGCCCCCCAGAGGTCACGCCTGCACCGTGCTGTCGATGGAACCCACGACCTCGTTCTATCAAACGGCGCTCTCCGGCTACTACGCCGCCAGCCTGGCGGATAGCAGCCACCCCAACCCCCCACCGCCGCCCCCAGACCCCGGCGATTCGCCGCCCACGCCGCCCTGCCGCTTCATCAACTACCCAGACACGCTCCAGGGCGGCGCCCCCGCCGCGCTGCAGGCGGCGCTTTCGGGCGGCGGCGGCGGCGGCGGGGGCGGGGTGGTGGAGAGGTTCAACCCTTTGAAGCTGCTGGGGCGCATGAACCGGTGGCTGTGCCGCCGCTGCCGCGCGATGCTGCTGGATGGCGGCGTGAAGGAGCGGCTGCTGGCGCTCCAGGACGGCGGCGGCGGCAACGAAGGCGGCGGCGAGGTGCGCGACGCGCTGGAGCAGGCGCCGCCTGTGACGGCGGTCTTGGTGAACTTTCCAGACCAGTGGTGAGGCGGAGAGAGGGGCGCACTGGAGCAGGGGCACGCAGCTCGAGGGGACCCCGCGGATTTGGGCCGCGCGATGGGCGCGTCCCCGGGCCCCCTGCCCGCTGGCGCGCACATCGGCCGCCCACCGTATTGCGGGCCCTCGGGT
>NW_014010378.1:0-1725 GCF_000611645.1 Monoraphidium neglectum
GGAGAAGCCGTGGGGGCGCGGGCGCGTGGGCCAGGGCCAGGGGCAGGGGCAGGGGGCCGAGGCCCTGCTGAGTGCAGCGCCAAGCGCCGCCCCTCATAGGCTCATCGGCACAGCAGCACACTGCAGTGCTTATGCCGGGACAGCAAGGTGGCGTGGCGGGTATGACCTTCCCCACATGCCTCCTGTCTAGCGTTGTGGTTGGGGCCGCACCATGCTGCCATGCCAGGTGCTCGTCCAAGCTCTCACCCACCCGTTCGCCCCTGCTTTACGCGACGCGCCGCCGCCACGCAGGCGTTTGGCCGCAGCGAGGGCACCCTGCGGCACATCATTAGCACCTTCAAGCTGCTGTGATCTGCCTGCTGGGTGGCAGGGTTGACAGCTGGCGTGCCCGTTGACAGCAGCCGCAGCAGCGCGTCGATTTTGCAAGGTTTCAAGTTTTTTTGGCTGGTCCTCCTCTGGCATTGAGTTTTTGTGCCTGCTCTGCTCGTCCGCTTGTGTAACTGCTGCTAGACCCTTTTTTTGGGTGATCGGCCGGCTTCACAACCAAGACCCTGAGGGGGCCGCGGCCGACGCAGCTTCAAAGCTTACAACGGCACTGCAAACATGGGGCAGTTGTATGATTGTCTTGCAGCCGCACGCAACAAAAGGAGAAGTGAAGCCTGCAACACCAAACATCACACGTGTGTGAACCGCCCTCGTGGGCCGTTCAGCTTCCATAAGAACCCTCAGCTCCTGCCGGCCGACGCCTGCTGCTGCTCCTTGTAGCTGCGCAGCGCTGCCTGCGCGTCTGCCAACCCGCTCAGCGCCGGCTCTGCCTCGGCCGCGGCGGGGCCATGGACCTTCGCGCTGTCAGCCTGCGGTTGCTCCTGCTGCACACGCTCTTGGGCCGCCCCTGCAGCCTCCACGGGTGCGGGCGCGGGTGCCGCCGCGACGCTCGGGCCGAGCGCCTGCCCTGCGGCCTGCTCCTGCTGCTGCACATGCTGTTGCTGCTCCTGCTGCACCTGCTGCTGCTCCTCCTGCTGCCCCTGCGCTTCCTGCTGCTGCTGCTGCTGCTGCTGCGGCGGCGACGGCGGCGGCGGCAGCTGCTCCTGCTGCTGCTGCTGCTGCTGCCGCGCGGCCTCCTCTGCGGCCAGCTGCTGCCTGTACTTGGCGCGCGCCTCCGCCAGCCCGGCCTCCACCAGGGCCTGCTGGCGCCGCTCCTCCGCCGCCTCCGCCGCGTTGGCCGCCTCGACGTCGATCGTCGGCGGCGCACGCGCCGCGGCGGCCGCGGCCTCCTGTGACAGCGGCATGACCGGCGCGCGGCGTCACCGAGCTGGCGCGTGAAGGCTCACTGGTGACAGTCAACAATACAAGCGCACTACCCTGCCACATTCAAGCATCGCGCGGCAAGCAGGGCCTGTCATCCACCCGCCAAGCGCCCTCCCAAGCCCCGCTGGCCTCCAGCAGCGCGTGCCCGCTCAGCAAAATCGCCGCCACTCGCCTCTGCGCGCTTGCGGCTCATGCTGATGGCCTTGTTGGCGCGGTAGATAGCCGGAAACCACTTCTCATTGCCCTCAGACAGCACGGTCAGCCCAAACACGGTCACCGCGCCGCCGATGAAGCCGACCCAGACGGTGCCCTTGTCAACCGCCTGCTTTGGCAGGGGCTTGGCCAGCGTGGTGACCTGGGAGGCGGGCACAGTCTGCGGGAGCGGACGGGACAGAGGGGGAGGCGGCACGGGTCGGG
>NW_014010378.1:2019-7153 GCF_000611645.1 Monoraphidium neglectum
GGGCGGCTGCGGATGGAGATACGGGTGGCGGCACGGGTGTCGCTGCATGGAGATGGCGCTAATGGTGTGATGGTGGCGCCGGTCGTGTGGAGCTCGGCAGCAAAGCCAGTGCACGTGCCGCGGGACAGCTGCATGGATGGCACACAGGGCATGCGCAAGGGGCGCCCGCCCGCGCACCTGTACCAGGTCGGCCGCGGCCGGCTGAGGGGAGGCCAGCAGCGCCACCGCCGCCGCCGCAGCTGCGCATGCCGCAGAGGCCAGCCGTTGGGCGACCGGGTGCGGCCGCTCCCTGTCGGTGCGGGCCCGCTCCTGAAGCGCAAGGGGATGGCCGAATTTGGCTGCTGTTGTCCACTGCAGCTCGGGTGCAGATCTGACCCGCGCATGACATCAAAGCAGCACACATCAAACGCCTCACACGCCATGGCAGCCGCGCACGCATGCACGCACCTCAGCAGCGGCCAGGCAGCGGGCGGGCCGGCGGCGTGGTGCGCGGCACAAGGGGGCTGCGGCCTTCAGTCTGGCTATTGCTGTGTGCTGTGAAGCGCGGTTTGCGACCATGTTGGTCGCCTGGAACTGAGGCCGCAGCGTCTGCATCTTTGCTCCCGGTGATCAGAGCCTGATTGCGTCACCAATGATCCTGAAAATAAAAATTGGCTTGGAACAACAATGTGATTAGCATCTACCCGTGAGGACGTCAGATGAGAGTACTCATGACAGATCCGATTGTCCACTGCACGGTCAATGGGCCGTAGGGCCACCAAGTAATATGAGTATAGCTGTCGAGACACGGATTCAGCTGATGCACATGGCAGTCAGATCACTGCAGGTCAATACTGCAAGGCACGCAGCCATTCGAAGCAGCACGCACCCAGCATATAAAGGATAATCCTATGATAATGAGTGGGTGCAACGTGCAGGCTGGTGCACGCGTCCCCGCGGCAGCGCGGCAGGACCCGGCTGCCCACAGGCGGCGGGCCCCCAGTTGCGCGGCCTCCCCATTGTCACGCCGCCGGCCTCGCTGCAGCGCAGCGGCGATGCCCGCGTCCGACCCCAGCTTTGCCCCGCTTGCCCGCTGGATTGAGGACGCCGGCGGCCATGTGCGCGGTCTCGACCTCCAGCCCTGCCGCATGGGCCCCGCACTCGTGCGCGGCCTGGTCGCCACCGCGCCCGCCACCGCCGGCACGTCACTGCTGGCGGTGCCCCTCTCCCGGGCGCTGCGGGACGACCATGTGCCTGAGGCCTACCCAGGCGCCCCCTGGACGGCGTCGATGGCGGCCTATCTGATACAGGAGGCGGAAAAGGGCGCGGCCTCCGCCTGGGCGCCGTATTTGGCCACCTTGCCCGATGCCGCAGCGCTGGCAAGCGAGGGCGGCGCGGCCAGCAGCAGCAGCAGCAGCGATGGCGGCGACGCGGGCATGCTGTCCCTATCGGATGTGGAAGTGGAAGAGGTGCAATACGCGCCCGCGGTGGCGGCGCTGCGCGCGTACCGCGCGCAGGGACGGCGCGCATACGACGACTGGCGGCCGGCGGGTGAGTCGAGTCATGGCCGTCACCACCAGGGTTGTGAGGCCCGACGTGCAGGCCCCTGCGTACTGTTGAGGGCATGCTCGTGACGCCTTGAATCATGGAGTCGGATGCATTTGAGGGCTGACGCTCGCTTCATGGGGCCCTCGCAGGCTCCGCGGCCGCGGCAAGCTGCAGTTGGGAGCGCTTTGCCCTGGCGCTGCACCTGGTGCAGTCGCGCACCATCCGCCTGGCCATCATGGGCTGCCGCGTCATGATACCAGGTGAAGGGGGAGGGCAGGCATGATACCTTTGACAGTGGGTGGGGCGTGCACCACCTGGGGGGGGGGCACAAGACCACTAAGGCGGTAATCGCACGACTGCTGGGGATCGTGCATTGCCCTGGCTGTGGCAGCACAGACGTGCCATCGCAGGCATATCTGAATCACCACACTGCCTGGGAATGCCGATTGTGACATCATGCCTGTTGGGCGCCATCGCATGTCAACAGGCATTGATTGCCTCAATCATGGCGGCTCGGCCGGCGCGACCGGCACGCTTGCGCTGGGCAGCAGCAGCTGGAGCGTGGGAGGGGAGCGCACTGTGAATTTCGTCACGACGCGCGACGTGGCGGCCGGGGAGCAGGTGAGGGCGCTGGCCGGCATGGGGCAGCCTGCCACTCACGGCGCCTTGATTTGTGGGCTGTGTGGTTATTCTGTTATTTCGCCAAGGTGCTGAACACGGCCGAGTTCCATGTCTTTTGCAGCACCAACGCACCCACCATGCATACGCATGACTCTGCCTGTCAAGCCGCAACCCTCCCTCCCCCCCCCTCGGTGTCACCGCATCCGTCCTCCAGGTCTTGTGGACCTACGGCGACAGGAGCAGCGAGGACTTTTTCGCGTACCACGGGTTTGTCCTGCCAGACAATCCCCAGGAGGAGGCGCAGCTCTGGGGCAGCGTGGGGGAGATGGTGGCCTGGTTCTGCCGGGAGCGCAGCGCCGAGGACGCCGCGGGGCGGCTTCTTGCTGCGGCAGGTGCGGCCTTGACCCCCTTGCAGACGGGGGGACCGTGCCGTCTTATGCGCTACAACTGGCCGTGCAGCCTCCTTCCCTGCTTGCCCCGCCTTTGATTCAGCGCTGTGAGCAAGCTTGATCGTCCTGCTTAATTGTTTCTGACTTGCAACTCGCGGTGCCCCTGCTCATTCCACAATCAGAAACGGCGGCCCAGCAGGCGTCGCAGCTGGCAGCCATCGCCTGCTCCAGCCCACACGTCCCAGGAACGTGCAGCTTCCTAGCAGCTCCGCTCCACCTGGCAGCCGGCTGCGGCAGCCAGCAGCAGGTGAAGCGGGGAACGCACCAAATCAGCTGGGCTGGCGGCGGTAGGGAGGCCAGCAGCAGCAGCAGCAGCAGCAGCAGCAGCAGTAGCAGGGGCGGCAGCAGCGGCGGCAGCAGCAGCAGCAGCAGCAACAGCAGCGGCAGAAGCAGCGATTTGGGCATTGGCCGGCTGCAGCAGTGGCTGCAGGCGCTCAAACAGGCGGGCCCGAAGGTTGAGCGGCGTCTGGCCTCGCTGCGGCTGCACCTGCCGGAGTGGGGCACCGACGCATGCAGCCAAACGCCGCACGAGCTGGTGGCCACAGCAGACGTCCGCTGCGACGTGCGCCTGTCTGCCGCGCTCTTGGCCCTCTGCGAGGCCGCGCCTTTGGCAACATCACGGGAACAGCTGCAGTCAGGGGCGGGTGGCAGCAGCAGGGGCAATGCCTGCACAGAGGGGCCGGCGCAGCTGATCGGTCTACGGGCGCGGCAGCTTCTGGGCGCCTTCCCCACCACTGCTGATGAGGACGCCGCGCTGCTGGCATTGGGGCGGGTTGGAGGGGCGGTGGCGGAGGCGGTAGCATACCGCAGGGCGAAAAAGCGCGTGCTGGCTTGCTTGGCAAAATTAGAATATGGCAAAGACGCCGCCGCTTTGTAAGTGACCTGCGGCCCTTCAGGCATTGCTGCGACGGAGCGCCGCGTGCGGCGGTCACCCGCATTAAAAACTTGCTTTTACAGCCGACTGGAGAGGGTGCCAGCAAAATGCGAGCGGCGGCACGTGAGTCTACCCATGCCGCCCGTTCAGCCGACTGCATGTCAAGGGCTCGCGCGCTGAGCGCCATGCAAGCTGTCCCGCGCACCAGAGAGCACGGGGAATTGGCCAACAACCTGCACAGCCGCAAACATTAAACTCAGTCCCCCAGACGGCAAAGGGCTGGGGCTGTAGCAGGACGCCGCTGTTGGCAGCACGTGTCACGATTCAAACCACCAAAACGACATCAGCGCCGCAGGGCGAAAAATGCTTGCTCATCAGTCAACAGTCGCCCAAGCGGCTCCTTGGGCACTGGATTGGATGCTGGCAAGGCGCGGCGCAAGACGTGGTGCCTCCAGCGGTGCTGGATGGCACGACAGGTGCACGGATGCAGCGCTGTTGGGGCGGCGCGCCCCAAGGTGAGGGGGCCAGCGGGGCAGGTGCCACAAGGCCGTGCGCACAACTCTTCAGAGGAAAGGCGTGCCTCAAGCCGTGGCCTGGGGCGCGGCTGTTCAGCTCCGGAGCAGCCCCCCCTCACTTGCTGCGCTTGTAGATCTTCTGCAGCAGGTTGGTGAAGACGCCCTCAGGCAGCAGCTTCTGCTCCGAGATGAGCGCGCTCAGGCGCTCGTAGCTCTCGGCCTCGTAGGCCCCGAACCGCCCCTTCATGCCCAGCTCCTCGTACACCGCCTTGACGCGCGCCACAGCAGCCGGGTCCTTCTGGCCGTAGTTTGACTGGGGAGGGGGATGGTAGTGAGGGGCCGGGGAAAGGGATATTGAGCGCGTGAAAGCGTGGGATGGTGGGCAGGTTGGCTTAGCGGGTTCACATGAGATGCACGGGTCGCGACGATTTGACCATGCAGTCATGACAAACTCCTCCTCGTGGCCGATTGCAGCAGGTGCATGTTGCTTTGGATATACCACGTGTCCCTGCGGCTAGGGGCATGCAAGGTTAGTCACCTTGATGATCTCCTTCTGGCTGTCGCTGGCCACCTCCAGGGCGGTGCACACGATCCAGCAACACTTGGAGTCCTCAATGTCGGTGCCAACCTGCGCAGGTCAAGGTGTAGTGTGCACGGCGTGTGTGCAGAGGGCACGTGATGATAACTGTATGTATGATGAGTGTGTGTGTGTGTGTGTGTGTGTGTGTGTGTGTGTGTGTGTGTGCGTGCGCGAGCGTGCATTTGCACGCGCTTGCGCATGTGTGTAAGAGTGCGCCTGCTTGTTTAAGGGTGTGCATGTGCGTTCGTGCCACCCCAGACGTCCAGGCCCCTCCCCCCAGCATGTCCGGGCAGTCAGGACCAAGGCCCTCCCCCGCACCGACATCTTGCAGCAAGCGCAGCCCCACGAGGCCCCACCTTTCCGATGACCTCGGGGTCCCCGTAGCAGTCCAAGAAGTCGTCCTGGATCTGGAAGTACTGCCCTATCTGAACGCAGATCCCCTGGGCCAGGTCCAGCGCCTCGGGCCGCGTCTCGCCGGCCATCAGCAGGCCGCAGGCCACGGGGAGCCAGAAGGTGTAGAAGGCCTTAGGGTGTTGTTTGGGGTTTTGGGGGGTGGGCGGGTCGGTGT
>NW_014010377.1:0-6860 GCF_000611645.1 Monoraphidium neglectum
GCCCAGGCCAGCCTCATTCCTCGGCTGCTGCGGGGGCCCAGATAATTTGTCATGCCTCAGCTGCCGCAGGGCCCCTGGCAACGCCTGATGCATCGTAGCTACCGCGCCCCCACCTGATGCGGCAGAACACGCGAATGCTGCCCTTGAGGTCCTGCACCTCGTTGTATAGCGCCCTGTTCTGCTCAACCACGCGCCGGTATCGCGCCGAAAGGTCCTCAACCGCCGCCAGCTGGCGCCTGCGGCGGGGGGAGCGTCCGTCGAGCTTGGCGGGGAACTGGCCAGGGCTGGAGCCCGTATGATGCGCATGCACAATTGCACACGCACGTGAGTGTGTGTGCGTGCACGCACGTGCGTGCATGTGCATGTGTTTGTGCATGTTAGCCTCTGTGTGTCCGTGTGTCCACATGTATTCATGTGTGTTTGTGTGTGTGTGTGTGTGTGCGTGCGCGCGTGCCTGTATACGTGTGTGCGCAGACATACTGCACGAACGCGCACACATGTGTGCACATGCGCGCGTGTGTCCTGCAGCGCACCTGGCCTCCTCCAGCTGGCCCTGCAGCGCCGCCTCCCTCGCCGCCCGCGCTCGCAACCCCTCGTCCGCCGCGCCCCTCAGAACGACGAGCTCCCCCTCGCGCTCCCGCAGCAGTGCGCGCGCCGCCTCCAGCTCCCCGCGCGCCGCCGCCAGCGCCGAGGTCGCGTCGGCGGCGGCAGCGCGCGCGGCGGCGGCGCCCTCGCGCCGGGACTCGGACTGGGCCTGCTGGAGGCGGGCCTGCGGCGGCGGCGAGCAGGGGCGGCTTCAAAAGGAGGCCCCTGCCTCGGCTGCAGCTCCAGCCAGCTGAAATTCTCCGAGCAGCACTCCTGCCCGTAACTGTCCCGACGCCACCCGCCGCCCGTCATACGCTTGCCTGGCGCCCCGCGAGCCGCCGCGCCGCAGCGCGGGCGCCGCCTGACGCCCGAACAGTCCCCAGTCCGGCACCCGCCACACAGCAGGGCCCACCCCTGCGCGTACAACCCGCCCACCTGCGCCTCCGCGGCGTCCCGCTGCGCCGCCGCCGCCCGCTCGCGCGCGCTCGTCAGCTCATGGTCCTTCTGCAGCAGCCGCTTCTCATACTCCTGGGTGATCTGGCCCAACACCGCGTCCAGCACAGGGAACAGCGCCTGCGGGCGCAGGCAGCGGCGAAAGGGCGGCGGCGGCGGCGCGGTGCGGAATCAGCAAGGTGTGTACCGAGGGATGGTGGTGGTGGTGGACGGCGGGAGCCGGCGCGGCGCGGGTTTTGTGGGTGACAGACGGAAGCCTGGCTGCTTGGCTGCACGCACGCGAAAGTGGGCCGCAGGGCGAGGCTGGGCGGATGAGGATTCAAAGGGACAGACCTGTTGGGGGTCGAAAGTGGCCGGGCTCCGCCCCGCCGCCCCTGCCGCCGCCTGCGCGCCGCCGCCGGCGCCGCCCATGAACATACGCTCGCGCAGCATGCCGCTGCACTGCTGCATGAGCCGCGTTACGCCGGCCACCGCCTGCATTGACCGCATCTCCCCGCCAGGCGCAGCGCCGCCCAGGGCGCCCAAACCCAGGCCGACGCCGGCCGCCGCCGGCGGCAGGCCCGCAGCTGCCACTGGCGCGTTGGGGCCGAAGCCGGCAGGCGCCGCCGCGGGCGCAGCGGCGACGGCCGGAGGCTGCGCGCTCCGCATAGGGCTGGGGCCAACAGCCCCGTTGGCAGGCGGCGTCGAGGGCTGTTGTTGGGGGTGGTCAGGATGAGGCGCCGGGGACGGCTGCCGGGAGTGCTGCCGCTGGTTGTGCTGCTGCTGCTGCTGGTGCTGCTGCTGGTGGTCCTGCTGCAAAGGCGCACGCTGCTGCTGTGGCGCAGGCGACGCCGCCGGGGAGCTGCCACGCCGCTGCAGGTGCGTCGGCTGGTGGTGGTTGCGCGGTTGCTGGTGTTGCAGAGGCGAGTCTGCCTGCACCAGCCCATGCAAGCCAGACGCCAGCGGCCGGAAGTTGTCGCCGCCGCCCATATGAAGGCCGCACGCGGGCAACGTTCCTACCAGCGGCGGCCGTGCAGCGCTGAAGCTGCCTCCGCTGCCTGCAACCACCGCGAACGGCGTTGGCGCGCCGCCGCTGTGGCCTGGCGTGGACGGCTCGGCAGTGACCTGGCCTTGCCAGCCGTAAGGGCTGCTGCCGCTGCTGCTGCGCGCACAGGGCGGCAGCGCATGCTGCTGCTGCTCGCGCTGGCGTCGCAGCGCGGTATCGGAAAGCGGCGACTGTGCGGCCCCCGAGTGCAGCGCCTGTGCGCCCGCAGCGGCGCCGGCTGCCGCAGACCGCAGGGACAGCACGCAGTCCGCGACGCGCGGCTCTTCCGCCTCCCAGTCCGCATCCAGCTCCGCCTGCGTGAACACGCAGTCCGGAGGCAGCAGCCGCCCGGCAGCTGCCAGGAAGCGGCTCACGTTGTGCTGGCGCTGGCGCGCGAGCCCGGCCGGGCCCGGCTCAATGTCATCGGGTGTGAGCGCCTGCAATGCATGTAGGGCGGCGGTGCACATGGTCCATTGCATGCCCAGACACAGGTGCGGACGCGTCTTGGGATGCCAGGGGTGACTGTGCATGTCATGAAGGTGCAGGCGGCGGTTGGCGTCGGGCCGGTCGGCGCCTCCAAAAGGTTTGACTCTCCCTCAGCTGTCGTAGGGCACGCTTGCAAGCACTGCAGCCCCCTGAACCATGCGTCAGCACCAAGATCATCTGGCGCATTTGACGTACGGTGGTTCATCTCATCCCACCTTGGGGACCGCTCCGGGAAAGGTGCTGTTCAGCGCATGGCACAGCTGCACACCGTCCTGCAGCGCCACCCGAAAAGCGCCGTCGCATGTGTGCGGCACCACACATCCCGTCACGCTAGTTATATACTCTGCTGCCACCTTTCTACGCATAGAGCGCTGCTCCTCCTGCCCCATTGCGCAGCCCGCGCTCATGCTGGTGGTTGAACGCTCGTGGTGCGGCAGTGGAAGTTTTCAGAAACACATATTGCACTGATACTCTTTATGAGTTGAACGCGCCCTGATTGGGCCCACGCGCGAGATGTGTAGCGCCTCGGTCAGAGCTCAGCGGGCCAACAATCTCAGCTGGAGTTGCGGATTGGATTCCAATTGGTATATGACAGTTATCTGGTCTTGTTGGCGATGACAGTGTGTGGCGCACTGGTGCCCGCCAATTTGAACGTGCAGCAGCTTTACACCACCAGCTGTGCGCACACCGCCAGCACTGCTGCTTTGTGCTCCGTGCCTTTTGAAATAGCTCAATATATGCAGATGCAGTGTGTGTAACGATCACATTAATACACATGACAGGGTACCGGTAGTCAAGGCGGGTGCGGCACCCGTACCGTACACCCGCGGCCGCATGCGACAAAGTTCGCGCTGCTCATGGGCGCGGATGACCCCGACCCGGGCATCACCGCATGTACATAGCGCACTGACCCAGCCATGCATACATGATGATGGAAAAACGACCAGTTTTATGCTCGCGTCACCCATCTATCAGCGCAAATCCTGGGGGGTGAATGAGTCAATGGGGGGGTGAATGAGTGATTGGAAAATCACTCCCGAGCAGCCTTTGCGCACAAGAGAGGGCGCTGCTGCTGCTGCTCGCCAGCAATGTCGACATAGTGCTTTGCCGCGCCCCAGTCAATGTGCACCAGAACGGCCGCTGCCGCTGCAAGCCATATGCGGCAGCTTGTGGTACGCTTGCAGTTGCGCTTGAGGCACATCGTGCATCCGATAGCTGCCGCCCATGTGGACGGTGGTGTGCATGCACGACTTGCTTACTAATGCATGACTCACTAGTACTCGACACACTGAGCAGCTGCATAACGCACATCAAGTGCCACTGCGGGAACGGTGCCTGCCTGTCAAGTAGATGGATACCGTATGTGATGTTCTGATGCTGGACGTTTACTGCCACCGGAACGCTGCACGCAGCACCGGGTTGTTTTACAGCAGTGGTGCCTCTGCTGCCAGAGCAGATTACTGCGGTGTGCGTTGCTCTCAGACTGAATCCAAAACGAATCAATTGTGAGTGTGAACGGGCCAAGGATGGCGCGCGCGCAGACGGCATGAAATGACAAAAGGTACATGGTGAGCCGCATTTTCGCAAGGAGGCTTGGTGCCAGGGATGATGGGAGAGGGGCGCTGGCCATCACCTACCGCCGCCATCATGTCACTCGTACACAGGCTCGGAGCAGTCAAAGGGTCAAACAGCAAAACCGGTCAAAACCTCCGCAGTCACGCTGGAGGCGGCGCCAACTTTGGCAGTTGCCAGTGCCCCATTCAAAATCGGCCATTATTGCGCGCGGGCTGCCGCGGCGACAAAGGGGCCCGAGCTGCCAGACAGGCCCAGGGCGCCCAGCCCTCCGAAACATTGCAAGCACCAGCGCGGCCGCGGTGGCGGCGGAAGCCAAGCGCAGCCCAAGAAACATGTGCAAAGTCAAACAGATGGCAGCAAACTTCTCTTGAAAGGGCTTCAGCAAGTTGTGTTTCGACCGAAAAGCAAGCAACAGCAGCAGGGTGCAGGGAGTTATGTCAGGGGTCAGTTGGCTGGCAAGGACCCTCTCAGTCAAGGAAGTTGGCACAGCGGCGCTGGCAGCACATTCCAGCTAGTGCCACGGACGTTTGGGGGACTCTAGAGCAATGGGCTCGGCACGCCTTGGAGAGACGGGCCCATTTCCGAACGCCCGTCGCGCCGGGGAGGCGGCGGCGGCGGCGCTGGCCTGCGGAGGTGACTGCGGGGCGCCGTCGAGGGGGGCCGCAGCTGCCTTCGCCGCGTCGGCTGCGCCTGAGCGCCGGGACTTCTTCTGCGCTTTCGCGCGATTGCGGGCAAGCACCAGCTTAATGGCTGCGGAAGCCGCGTTGAGTATGCCGCCGCTGCCACTACCGCTGCTGCTGGCGCGCCTGGCGCCGTTTGCCGCGGCGGCGTCCTGGGCCGACGGCGCATCTGCCGAGCCTGTAGCAGCAGCGCTCTGCAACTCGTCCTGCAAGGACCGCGCGGCGCCGTCGAGCGAGCCCCGCTCGCGCGTCGGGGAGGCGGCCAGACCTCCCTGGCTGCGCGGGGGCGTGGGCGGGGACGCGCCCGCGCCTAGCGCGCGCTCGCCGCTGCCTTCGCGGCCGGGCGTCTCCGGAGCGTTGGGGCCGGGGCTGCGCGCCTCCTCCTGTCCTGCTGCTGCTGCTGATGACGATGATGCTGATGCGTCTTCTGCATCTGCTCTGGCCAGCGTCCGGCCGCTCTCCGCCTCCTTCCCTCCCTCCACGGCCCCGCCGCTGCTGGACCCCTCTCCTGGTCCCGCCTTCTTTGCAACAGGCACGCCTCTGCCGGCGCTCTCGCAGGCCGCGGCGCCTGCGCAGCTGCCCGCGCTGCTGGCGCTCGCGCCGAGCTCCCGCAGCTCCCTAACCGCTGCCAGCTCAGCGCTGTCCGCATTCTCATCAAGGCCCGCTGCGGCCGCCGCCGTGTGCGCCGGCTGCAGCTCTGGCAGCGAATTTTTGGGTGACACGGGCTGCCCGCTGATGACCGCTTGCTGCTTGGGTGACTCATCCCCTTGGGCTGGCACGGGGTAGCTGCCGCCCAGCTGGGGCCCTTCAAATTGCACCTCTTCCCCCCCTGGTCCGCCCCCGTCATCAGCCGCGGCGTCAACTGCAGCAATGGCCTCCTCCTCACGCCGTGGCTGCGGCCCTGGCTGCAGGACCGCGCCACTCGAGGGCGCCTGCTCGTGGCCGCTCGCGCCCTCCGCGGCCGGCGGCCCTTGTGAGGCGGGTGTGACATCGCCAGGCGCAGCTGACACGGCGCTATGCTCCGGCACATTGTTTTGGCCGTCCATGGCCTGCGACAGTGCTGGCGCCTCGCTGGACGTGACAATGTCGTCGTGGCTTAGAGGATGGCTCCCTGGGGCAGCTGCCGCTTCTTCGTGTGCAGCTGCTGGTGCTGCCATTGCTGCTGTTGCTGCTGCAGCAGCACCGCCGCTGGGGTTAGCTTTGTCGTGCAGCGCTCCGCCCGCGCTCGTGTCAGCGATAGTGGCGGGTTCAAAGGCGACAACAGACGACGACCGCTGCTCCCCAGCATCGACTGCGCCGGCGCCATCGCCCGCCAGCGCTGATGGAACAGCATCCTCCGCGTGCTGCTGCCTCTGCTCCGGCTTCTGCTCCTGCTCCTGCTCCTGCTCTTGCTGCAAGTGCTCCTGCTCCTGCTCCACCTGCCTTTGCTCCTGCTGGTTCAGTTGCTGCGGCTGCTGCTGCTCCTCCTGCTGCTGCTTCTTGTCCTGCTCCTCCTGCAGCTGCTCTGCCTGCGGCTGCTGCTGCTCTTGCTCCTGCAGGTCTTGTTGCTGCTGCTCATGCTGCTGCTCAGGTGCCTGCTTCTTGTCCTGCTCCTCCTGCAACTGCTCTGCCTGCTGCTGCTGTGGCTGCTGCTCGTGCTGCTGCTCGCCGGCAGGCACAAGCGCTGCCGCCGCGGCCCCCGGCGGCCGCGCGCCCTCGGCATCAAAAACCGCCGAAACCACCGCCAGGTCGACGGACGAGTCGGCCTTGAAGCTCGAGGGCGGGGACGTGTCTGTGGGGCTGAGGCCCTCCTGGCGGAACCTGCTGTCCCTTGAGCCGTCGATTGGTGGCACGGTGGGCCTGGCGCGGGCAGGTTTGACGGCGGGAAGGCAAGAACGGCAGTCTCAGCAGTGCTGCGGGTCGATGGACGGGGGCCGCTGCGAATCGTGCACTGGTTTGTTTGTAATGGCGGTCGCGGTGCAGCACTCTACATCCGTTGTGCGAAGACACCAGGCGCGCGGGTGAACAGGCGCAAAGCCGGGAGCCCTCACCAGCGCCGCGCGCGCCGCGGCTTCGCC
>NW_014010376.1:0-1262 GCF_000611645.1 Monoraphidium neglectum
GGTCAATGGGCGGGGAGGGGAGCCTGGGAGTTGGCGCCAAAGCTCGTGGGAGGGGCCCGGCGGGAGCCACGGGGCGGCGCCGCCCCGGGCGGCCCGCCGCGCCGCAGCTCGCCGCGTCTATGCCCGCCAACCACCCCTACAGCCAGCTGCCGGCGCCGCGGCCGCAATTCGGGGCGTCCGGCGCGCCCACTCCGGTCCCTCCGACGGCGCGCGCGCGCGCACCGATCGAGTTGTCGCCGCGGAAGCCGTGGGCGGAGAGGGCGACCTCCACGCGGCTGATGAAGTCATCCACGCCCAGGGAGGTCGGGAAGTGGGCCAGCACCAGCTCGTGGCGGCGGGACAGGTAGGCGTTCAGGCTGGTGGTCTCGAACTGCACCGGGTGCTCGGTGGTGGCCTCGGCGGCGAGGGTCGCGCGCAGGGGGGCGACGTTGGAGGCCCTCTGGGGCAGCGCGGCCGCGGCCGCGGCGCGGGAGGCGGCGCGGCGGCGGGGGGCCGCGACAATGGGCAGGCAGTGGGCGGGAGCCGCGGCCGCGCGCTTGCAGGCCTGGCCCGAGGCCATCTGAGGGGTGCTGAGGATCATGGTGGTGTTTGCGGAGTTGGGCTGGGGGATGGGTGGACCCGCCTGTACGTCGGTGAATTGCGATGTAAACAAGCGATACAATCGCAGGAATGAAGGGGTGCGCTAAAAGCACGGGCCGCGAGCACCAACACAATGTTGTAGCGTCTGTCGAGGTCCGCGCACATGGGGCCCTCCCCGGCCCAATGGCGGTGGTATAATTTCGAGATAAGTTATCGCACCATTCACTCTCACCGCCTTGGCCGTCCAGGCTTGCCGGGCACGCCGACTGGTTGGCTGGTGGTGCTGCGTCGACGCCGCCAGGGTCACCCCACGTAACCGCCGTGCCTAGCAGCAAGCTCCACCTCCCTCTGCAGCCTTATACGAATTCGCAAGCGATAATCATGCCATGCGGATCAGCGGAGCGGCCAGCGGGGATGCAGGGGGGACGCACGCCGCCAATGGCTCAGTTGCACCGTTGTAGACGTGAGCACAAGTGAGGGCTCGTGGGCGCCGCACAAACCTGTCAACGCCCGCTAGAACGCGCATGCGCGCCCAACCCAATCCTCCCTTGCCCCAATACATAGCCAGCCACGCAGCAACACGCCCGATCGCGCGCAACGGCGCGCCACAGGGGGTGCAGTCCAGGCGCACCCGGCGCGGCGCTGTTCATTGCGGTTCGAGGCGGGGGGGGGGGGGGAACCCC
>NW_014010376.1:1610-4295 GCF_000611645.1 Monoraphidium neglectum
GGGGGGGGGGGGGGGGGAACCCCTCAGCGCGGCCGGCGCCGCGCCGCTCGCCACTGCAGGGCCTGCAGCCCCCTGCCGTGTGGGCGGCCCCCGGAGTTGCCCTCGCGTCCTGGGGCCACGCGGTGGCCCCAAGTACAAGCACCAGGGGGCGCTGCTGTGCATGCTGCGGCCAAGACCAAGGCGCCAGCAACACGGACCTCCCTCCTCTCTGTGGCGGTGCGCTCAGCACACATTAAGCCGCCCGCGCCCCCCGCTGTTGGCTCAACTGGAAGAGGGCGGAGGCCTTTGGCGCAGCGCCAGCCGCAGCCCTTCCCCTTAGGGCGCCCTGGTTCACGGCTGTGTCGCCCGCGCCCACGCCTGTGGGCCGGCAGCGGCGCCCCGCCGCACGCGTGCGAGGAGCTCGGGGGAGGCTGCCGGGCTCCACCGCTGCGCGCTGCTGCTCTGTGGCAGTGCTCACGCAGTCAGCGTGTGCCGGGCTCGGACGGGGCGGGTTGCTCTTTGCAGCGGCGGTCAGGTAGGATGGAGAGGCAGCCGCGTCGCAGCCTCTGTCTATTGTCGAAGGAAGTATGCAATGCACTAAATTGTTCGTCGAGTGGCAGCAATCAAGCTGCCGCATGGCACCAGTCTGGAGTGAGCGACGTCCGGGGAGCGCCGCTGCGCGTGCTGTGGCCCAAAGCATGAGACTAGCCCTGCCCGGCCGGCCCACTGGGGCCGGCATTGCAGCACGGGGATGGCCGCAGACTGCTCTAGCTGCCGCGGCACAGGCTCAGAGTCGGCCCATTCCTGCATGCCGCTGCCTGCTGTGGGTCCAACACGTCTGGATTGAGTGACTGCAGACCAACACAGAAGACTGAAGGTACTGGGTAGCATCACAGATTCCCAATCGGTCGTAACTGGTCCGCCCGGCAGAGCGGGCGGCACCAAGAAGATTTTGGAGTCTGTATTTGGGTGCCCAGCGGCGCCGAATAGCGACCGGTGGACAGGTGTCACTGCTGCGGGTGCGTCCACCAGGGCGAGTCATGTGTAACCCATGCTGGTGCACGTGTCAGCATGACTCAACAATATCAGTGGATTACTCAAGGGTCTGCACTGTCAGCAGGGGCCGGAGGTGTAAAACATCTGAATGCAGCATGAATGATGCGCGTGGATGGGCGGGGCGGCGTCAGTGCGAGCCGCGCAGGTGGGGGCGAGGCCGCCGGGGCAATGACAAAATGCAGGGGTACGGCGGGTTGCAGATGAAGGATCCCGGCCGGCTGCTGGGTACACAGGTGTATGGTGCCGCCAAGGCGGGCGGTGGAGGGCAGAGGACGGGCGCCGTCGAAAAAATACAGATGGGACGGACCCACGCAGCGGTGCGCGCGGGCGCGAGGGCTCCGGCGCGCCCTAGGCCGCGCCGCCGCCCGCCGCCGCGCGCGCCGCCGCTCCCGCGAGCCACGACGCCCAAATCGTCATCGGCACCGCCGCAACTGCATACGTCTGGAGCAGCAGCCGCGCCGCCGCGCCCGCGAGCCCGCCGCCGTCCGCGTCGCCGGCGCCGCCGCTGCTACCGCTCTTCGACCGCCCGCCGGCGCCGCCCCCTGCGCCCCCGAGCGCAAACATGACCACCAACGCCTGTGCCGGCGGCATCGCGCCCTGCAGCATGAGTGCAAACAGCACCGACGGGTCGCGCGGCAGCAGACCCGCCGCCGCGCAGGCGCCGACAAGCGCCGACGACGCAAGCGGCATCAGCAAGAACCGCACGGCCACGACGGCCGCGGCGGCGCGCCACTCCCACGCGCCGCGGGGCGCCAGCTGGCGCCAGACGGACGCGGTCGCGTCATCGGCCGACTCTGCGCCCTGCTCAGTCAGCTTCACGTAACCGCCTCCTGGGGGCGGGGGCGGCTTCCCGATCGATGACGTCACCGGGGCGTCACCCGGCGTCACCGTGATCGTAGTCATGCCGCCTTCCCTCTCGACCTGCAGCCCGCCGCCCTCGCCGGCCTCCTCCCCCTCCTCCTCTTCACTCGAGCTTGAGCCGGCGCCGCCGCCCCCATACCCTTCCCGGCCGCCCCTCCGGGTGCCGCTGCCAGATACGCCGGCCCCGCCGCCGCCGCCAAACGTGGGGCGGCCGAAGAGCGAGGTGGCGCAAACGAGCGTGGTGTTGGCGATGGTGGCGGCGCCCAGCATTTCGGCCAGCTCCCACACCGCCCGCGCCGCGCCCAGCAGAAGCGCGACCTCCCACGCGCCGCGCGGCGGCGTCGCGGCGACGGCGGCGGCGGCGGCAGCGGGGTCGAGGAGGAGCGGCGCGGCGGGGCTCAGGCCGAGGGCGACGCCTGCGGGGGTTTCGGCGGATTTTTTTGGTGGATTTGGGTGGGTGATAGTTGGGCTGGAACAAGTGTGCGTTGAGTCCAAGACGGGCAAAACATGGTTTCGGGCCTTGAAACGAAATGCATGGTTTGCAACCGAGCCAGGGGTACAGCATTGCAGGGCCCGCCGCCGCGCGGCGCGGCAGCTGGCAATAGCAGCGCGGCCCCAACGCAACACACCCGCGAGCGCCGCGGCCACCGGCGGGCTGAGCACCTCCCCCGCCGCCCGCGCCGCCGGCCGCAGCGCCGCGGCGGGGCCGGCGAGCAGCAGGCGAACGACGCGCCACGCGCGGCGGAGGAGCGCCTCTGCCGGTGTCTCATACGGGTCTGCCTCTTCGAC
>NW_014010376.1:4618-7529 GCF_000611645.1 Monoraphidium neglectum
GTCTCATACGGGTCTGCCTCTTCGACTTCCGACACCGCCACATACACCGGCCGCCCGCCCCCTCCGCCGAAGCCGCCGCCGCGCTGGCCGCTGCTGCTGCTCGGCAGCTGCTTAGTCAGCAGTACCGCCGCGCCGCCCTCCGACGCGGCGCCGTCGGGGCCGACGCCGCTCGGGGACCGCAGCGCCGCGGCCAGCTGCTGCCGCCAGGCGAGGAAGCGCCACCACAGCCCTGCCGGACAACAGGGAGGCGCGCAGTGCCGGGGGTGGGTTCCTCTGCTTATTATCTGCTATTTCCCCTGGATTTCAGGCCCTTTTTTCTACTGTTTGCTGCTTTGGTCCTGCTAGAGGCAGATGTGCGCGTTAGCATGGGCGCGGGGTGGACGGGCGCGGGCTGATTGCAGGCAGCGGCCACGGCCGGCTGCTCGCGGCGACCACTACAGGGTGACCCGTGCTCGCAGCCCGTCAGCGGAGCATGCCAGGACGTCGTTTGAACGTCCCTCCTCCCTCCCAACCATTTGGTGAAACGACTGCCGGCGCGGCCGCCGCGCAACGCTCGCAACGCGGCCCACCCCGCCCACCTCTCCCGCTCCGCCGCCGCGCCCGCGCGCCACCGCCGCCATCCTCCGCGTCCCGCCGCAGCCGCCGCAGCCGCCCGTATCCAAACACCCACATGAGCGGCGCCTGGGTCGCGTAACATAGCGCCGTGGCTGCAAGCGCAGGGGCAGCGGCCTGGGGCGCCAGCATGGTGGTCAGATACAACGTCGGCAGTGCCAGGCAGTTGCCGAAAGCGCAGGCGAGGCTCATCAGCACCGGAAGGCCGGGAGGCACCCCGTGGTTGCGCGGCAGCAGGGCCGGCGCGGCCTGTGGGCTCGGGGGCGGCGGCAGAGCGGGCAGGAGGGGGTGGTCGTGGGCGCGCCGCTGCCGGCGGCTGCGGGGGCGGGCTGCAAGTCGAGCTCGTCACCTGCATGCACACCTGCGTCTGCACCCCAACAACATGCATGTGCCCGACGGCAGAAAAAGCCCCGCATGCCGCACAAAGCAGAGGCTCCCAGGGCACTTCCCACGCGCGCCCCCGCCGCACCATCGGGGCCCCCATCGCCGCAGCTGCACTGGCAGCAATCGCCGCCGCCCCCGCGGTCGGGTGCAGCTCCCGCCACCCGAGCAGCGCGCGCGCGACCGCCGAGCGCCCCTCGACCGCGCGCGCCGCCGCGGCGCCTGCTAGGGCGCCGGCGGCGGTCTGGGCGGCGCAGAGCAGCGGAATTGCCAGCAGGGCGGGCGCTGGCAGCGGCGCGGCGTACGCGAGCGCGCCGGGTGCGGCGCCGGAGGAGGCCCAAATGCGGGTTGTGCTAGTCAGCAGCATGCATGGTATGCTGATGTTGAACGCCACCTGTCGCGCGCCCGATTCGAATCGAGAAGCAAGGAGAGGGCGTGTTTTGCGGGGGTTTGCATGAGCATGGAGACTCAGGTCGCCATCCTGCAGCCACCCAGGCCGCAGCTGCTGGCTGCACATGCACGCGCATGGCCCCCTCCCTGCCCCACATGCTGACCCCCACCGCATGCCCGCCGCCGCCGCATGCCGACCGCCGCCGCATGCCGACTGCCGCCGCATGCCAATCGCCACCGAATGACGACCGCCACCGCACGCCAACCGCCGCCGCATGTGAACGACCAGCCCATGCGCCGCCCATGCGCCCACCTGGCTCAGCACGCGCGACGTACTGCTGGAGAGCCTCCCCCTGTGAGATAACCACGCCACCACGCCGCACAGCACAAGCAGCTTGAACGTCGCCTGCGCCGCGGCCCCCGCGGCGCCGGATTCGACGGCAGCCGCCGCGCCCTCGAGGGCGGACGCGGCCCATTCGGGCAGGGCCGCCGGCAGCTTGAGGTGATCCGAAGCGCGCCCGCGGGCGGCGCGAGCGGCGGCGGCGGCACATGCCGCTTGTTGTGGGGCCGACGGGCAGCAGCGGCGGGTGGCCGCGGCGGTGCGCCATGCGGCGGCGCGCGCCGCGGCTGTCGCGTGTGTCACCGCATTCGGCTGCGGTGTATGCAGCAGGGCCGTGCTGCTGCTCCTGCAGCTATATGATGCGCCTATATAATTGTTATAGAAATTCCTATGCAGCATTCATCAAGCGTGGCACGGGCCCGACGTAAAACTTGAAGGCTTCGCGATCTTGCTGTCACTTGTCAACACATCCGCTTCAAGCCGCACGGATTGCGTCGTATCAGGCGGTTGGATGATGAGCTGCTTTGAAACGCTCCATTGCCGCGCCACCCGGTTTGCCACAGTCTGAGGAGTGGAGCAGTTGCGCAGCAGCTGCCGCTTACCTCTGCTGCAGCAAGAGAGCCAGTCAGCGTGTTACGCCTCACGCTGCGGCGCCTGAGCGTCGGTGGACCTCCAGGGCCTCGTTGAACCATGCCACTCAGTTTTGCGTACTGTACCGCGGCACAGACAAGAAAGGAAGGACCCCTTGTTGAACTCCTGCCCCCGCACCCCCGACTGCCCACCCCAACCCTCAACCTTCCATCCCCCCACCGCGACCATAAACACCAACAAAAGCACATCGATAAACGACATCCTCAAGCCCCCCTGCAGCCACCCAAGCCCCTTCATTAGACCCTGATTCAGCCGTGGATTTACTCATTGCAATCCAACACCGCCGCCGCCGCCGCCGCCGCCGGAGCCGCTGCTGCTGCTGCCCACAAGCAACCCAGGCCGCTGGTGCCCCTCCCGCGCCCCTGCGACCGCCGCTTCTTCCGACGCCTCCGCCGCCTCTGCCGCCGCCTGCTGCAGCATATGCATGACGTGCCCCTTCAGGGCCTCCACACCCTCCCCTGTCAGAGATGAAACCCGCAACGCCCGGGGCAGCCGCGCAAACGACAGCACGGGGTCACCACCCAACTCCCCCTCCCC
>NW_014010375.1:0-6856 GCF_000611645.1 Monoraphidium neglectum
ATCACACTACCACCTTTCACCCTCCACTCCCCAAGTCACGCAACACATCTCTTTTCAATTGCCAGCACCCCACCTGGGCCGCGTTTCGCGCGCTGCGAGATATCGCCCTGGCAACATCGGGACTGCCCAACAGGAAACTTCCCACAGCATTACTGCCCCACCTCCACAGACGGCCCACCCCTCCTGACAAACACAAGCGTGTCCAACGTGCCTACCTGGGCGCCGGAGGCAGCCTTGACTTTGTCGCTGGGCTTGGGGGGCCGCCAGCCGGGGAAGGGGTCTGGCGTGACCAGCGCAGAGTGCGGCATGCTGCCGGGCTGCGTGTCGGCCACCATGCCCTCGCCGTCGTTGCACATCTCGATGTGAGGGATCGCTGAGTAGACCTGGCGGCCCGGGGTGGAGGAGTGGGGGAGGGGCGAGGGACGGAGGGGCGGCGGAGAGAAGGGCACGTTTGTGCGTGAGCGCGGGCCTGTCTGGATTGGTCGTGGGGTTTTGCTGCCGTGTGTCGCGCAGCCGTGCGCGCATGCCTTGACGGAAAAGACCACACCCGCAACGCGTGCAGACGCCACCGCCAGTCCGAATCGCCAGCGCGCACACGAGCGAGCGAGCAGGCACACAAACACACACGAATGCGTACACAGACGAGCGCACACGCTTCGAACACACGTGCATCTGCGCGTGTCGCGGCTCGAATCCCCTCACCATGAGGTACATGTTGCACATCTCGTGGTCGTGGCTCGGCCCGGCCGACACCCAGTGCGTCACGTTGGTCGATTCGAACGCGCACGTAACGGTCAGGGGGTCACCAGGGTAGATTACCGAGCGCTTCACCGGGTTGAAGCCCTGAGGAGCCAGGGGGTCCCCCTTGGCGATCACGTCGAGGGCGTTCTTGGGAGCTGAGAAGGGGGGGGGAGGGCGGCGGCGCGGGGCGCAGGCGGGCGCGAGCGGCGTTCAGCAAGGGGCCAGGCCGCGCGGGCGCCGCATGCAGGGCAGCAGGCGCAGGGTTGCAACTGTTGGAGCGCGGGGGTTGGGGGTCGGCTCACCCAGGGTGGCGTTGACTCGCTGCCTGACCATGAAGACCGATCTGCCCATGCCATGCGTGTGAACCTGTGGGGTTGGGACACACACACACACACACACACACACACCAGCGCCGTGGGCAATTAGTGCGCTCTGCCGCCCTAACTGCCAGCACCCAGGCCAACCCACAACACCCGTGGGAGCACGAGGAGGAGTGGCAGCAAGGCCGCCTCGGCACCTGCTTTTCCCCCCCTTCCCATCCAACTGCGGCGCATTCACAGGCCCAGCTCGGCAAGGCGGGGGCTGCCTGACACACACACTCTCTCTCCCTCTCTCTCTCTCTCCCTCGCCCTCTCTCTCTCTATCTCCCTCTCTCCCTCTCTCTTCCTTTCTTGCGCGGCCGCGCACCCTGACTGCGAACGTGCTGAGCGGCTGGAAGCCGCGGTAGCAGCAGCGGTTGATCACGAGGTGCTCCTTCTTGCGGGGCGGGATGCTGAACCAGGAAGCGTACGACAGCATGCCCGCAGAGTAGGGGACGGGGTCCTTCTGGAGGCTGAGGGGGGGATGTGTGTGTGCGGGTGGGGCGCGGACAACGAGGGTGGCGCGGTGAGACGCGCGTCCACTCTGGGGGTTTAGAAAAGGGCCGGCGCCAGTACGGCGTGCCGCAGCAAGAGGGACACAAGCTCTGGGCGCGCGCGCGGGCTGGAAGGAGGGAGCCGGGAATGGAGCCGCCCGGTTGTTGCACCCGTGCGGCCACCTATGCCGCACCTCAGCGACACGCCGGAGGAGTCCCCCTTGGGTTTGGGCGACAGGTAATGGAGCTGCGAGGGGGTTGGGGGGTTGCTTGGCGCGTGAGCATCCAGGTGAGAAGCCCGAGTCGTTTGTAGTGCCCGACCTCACGCACCCCCTTGCCACAGGGAGGTGAGCCGCTTGCGCCGGTCGCGTGCCAGTGCCAAAGCAGCCAGGCTGGAGCGCGCATGCGTTTCCAATTGGTGCAGCTACCTACAGCTGTTGAGGGCGCGTGGTTGTGGGCCCGCGGCTGCCTCCCACCATAACACATACGCGGCTGCACCCCGGCGCGACAGCCGCAACGGCAGCATGCGTGCGCCGCAGCCTGCGTGCTGCTGCACCTGAGCCACGATGTACCGGATGCTGCTGGATCCGCCAACAGAGAACCCCACTCCTTTTGGTAGCTCCAGCTTGGGGGCATTTCGGCCCCAGCCGTAGCTGTGCGAATGGTAGGGGAAGGACAATTACTCACACTAGGCGGGCAGTGGCGGGCCGAGCTGCCCACGTATCAGCCGTGGCGCGCCGCAAGGCGGAGGGAGCTGCGTGGAACGGCCGCCAAGTGAAACCCATCGCCGCATCACATGCCGATTCTGAAGCAGGCGTGAACTCCGCTGCAAACACCCCCTGCGGGTGTCCTGTCGCCCTGATTTGGCTCCGCATGACTCGGCCCCGTACGCTGCGCCGAACACCGCCACCGGATGCTGACCCAGCCCTCCGCAAGACACCTGTATAGCCGCGACCACCTCTGCTCTGCTCTGTTACTACAAAACACGTCCCCAACAGCCACGCGTGTGTCCCAGGCAGCCAGCAAGCCGCAACTGCGGGCCCTTGGACTCACAGGATAGTTTCCTCAAAGCTACCGCACGTTCGCGCCCGCTTGCAGTCCCAAACTGGCTGGTTGCCATCCTTGGGCTCAACGTGTGGCACACTGCAGCCTGCAGACACCGCATGGGAAGCCAAAAGCAGCTTGTTACGCGCGTGCGTCGGCTCTGATTACGTCAAAACGCACAGCTGTGATGCAGCGGCCGCGTTTGCTCCAAGGCCCCCTGCACAGCCTCGGAGAACACTTAAAAGTATTCTTGTGACTGAGAGGGTGTACGACCTCACCGAACAGCAGGATGTGGTGGACAATCTCCTGCTTGGCAATGGGCTCAACGCCAACCAGCTTCATCGGTTGCGCCGGTAGCGGCAGCGTCGTGCAGATGTAGGCGTCCTCCTCCTCAAATCCCGACGCGCTCTTTGGTATGGTGATGTTGAAGATTACAGGTGCAGACGCTGCGATAGCGACCGAGACGAACCCATACAGCAGCAGCAGCACCGCCAAGCCCAGCCGCGCGCCCATCCTTGGACAGGAGGTTATACAAGGAACTTTGCTCCAAGACTGTGACGATGACCCTGGCCAGCGACCCACACCCGATCTAAAAGGACTCGGCATGCCCGCATGCTGTGCATTCGCCGCCACGGTCTCAAGAAACTCCCTAATTCTTGCCAAATTTTCATCGATGTAAAGGGTTGCACTCGTTGCTCGAACGGATGTCGCCGAGCTGGCCATTGTCACCGCAGCGGGACGATGCGGATTCAGGGGCTGCAGCAGCTGAGCGGCGCTCTTTGCACGGGGTCAACTATGCTGTGTCGGGAGGGGTCTGTCCTCATCCACGTGTATCACATCATATCCACCGCGTGCGTGTCTGTTATGCAAGCTTTGTCTCATTGCAAATGAACACGCCACTTGTGTGCCCCCTCCCCCTCCCCCTCGAGCGCCGTCAGCTGCACCAGCAGCCTAGATTACTAATGTACACATGTCTAGAACGAATGCAGCTGTGCCTTCTCCACTAGAATAAACCTGCTGCATGAATGGTGTCTGGGGTTCTGGAACGCCGTCAAACCCCATATGATTGCGTACTGAATACTGTACAAACTTGTGCTTTGACTGGCAACTTCGCAGTCATAGTGATCACTTCAGCGACGACTATGCTACTGTCTGCGTTATCATTTAGTTTGGTCGACATGCATGTCAACTCCCACATCATTCATTAACGACAATTTCATGTAGCTGAAGCAATGTGGCGGCTGCGCCACCACTGGATGATTTGACGTGCAATCAGGATCACACGGCGAATTTCAAAGCCCATTAATGTGGCGACCACGCCAAGAAAAGAGCCTGCGTTTGGGGGATGCATGCTCAGCATAGGTGCGAGCAGTCCCTTCACACAAGCACTCCCCTGCCCCTGTCATAGCCTCACCTATCATCGCCCATTGTAAGCCCAGTTCAACTTGCATTGATGGCTGTGAAAGCACCAGAGCAGCCGCGCATGCGAATAGGACTGCTTCCAGGCTGTGGCAAGCAACCTCGACAACGTGCAAGCCGGAGTCCACAAACGGCTTCACGGTCACCAGGTAGACAAGCATGACAATCTGCAGGAGGACCACTGCAAGGATCTGCGAGGGCAGCGACACATCAGCCAGCTGACACGGTGCCTTTGGGTGAATCATCACAATCACTACTTGCCTGTGTGAAGCTTTGTTCAACATACGTGTAGTATCCCAATAGGAGCGCTGTCGCAGCTTTATGGGCAAAGTTGACCGCAAATATCAGCAGTTTTGCCAATGACGCTGGTTGGCGCTCCTGATTAAATAAAGTTGGCGTGGATATTGTGAATGGCATACATGTTGGGATGCAAACAAATAGGCCTTGCTGCAGTATTCGTACCTTTGCTACATCAGACCACATGAATTCAAGCCTTGAAGCGAAGCACACAGCATCCTCCACCTCAGGTCCTGGTACAGCTGGCAAAACTGATGGTCTCCGGCTGGTTGCCAAAGCTTCCAGGAAAATTCCACTTGGGTGAGTCACAAGAGTTGGGCCAATGGTCCCTCCTGCCTGGGACTCTGTGGGGTCCCTGCTGACTGCTTCTGCCACCGGCCCACAAGTTCCAGGATCAGAATGGAACCCACGGTTTGGTACATTCAAACGTTCTCCAAACAAGGAAACAGGCCCAGAACGCTGTCCTTGTGAGTCACATAAATCTCCATTGCTGCGTGGTCCAGGCCCTGATGTTCCACCCAGCGATTGCGTGTGCCGCGGTCGCAGTTTGGTCTGCGTAGTGCTTTCAGGCATCTCAAATGACGCTTGGCTCATAGGGTGAGACCTTGGTTGTTCCTCACCATGAACAGGGCCAGTAAATTTGAACCAATGAGGGCCCTTGTTCCATCCGCTGCCGGAGCTCTCGCTTGAACTGGGGCTTTCAAATGCCACTTCATCAGATTCGCCAGCCATCAGCTCACCAGCAGCTTGACGAGCAGCGTGAACAACCTGTTGTATATGTTAACGTTGTCAGCTTGCTGGGATGACCGATGTCCTGAAAGCGGCCAGCAAGCCAAGCCCAAACAAGTGCCACGAGACTCACCTCACTTTCTTGCACATTGGTGTTGGGTGTTATCATTGTATGTGTAGCATTGCCACCTTGCACCAGGAAAAGCCTGCTGCGCTGGATAGCCATGTAACACAGAAATGCTGTGTATGGCAAGCACAAGGCAACATGGATGGCAAGACTGGCTGGAGCTCTCTCTGAGACCGGAACATTTGGACCTAACGGCAAGCTAGCGTAAAAGCTCAGCGCCACTAACACAAATCCAGCCAGCAGCACTTCAATACACGGCATTATCAGAAAATCTGGCAGTGGCCTCTTCAGGACAAATGTCCACAAAGCGTGCACCAGTGAATGGCATGCCAGGATACAACCCAGTAGTATGGATGCTACAACCAAAGTATATGCCAGGTCTTTGTGCAATCCTGTAGGTGAGCTGGTCTGCTGAAGCCGCCTCGATGCAGGCACAGGCGTTTCGACAGCGGAAGCCTTGGAGAATTGACTGAGCCCAGCAACCTGAACATCCAGCGTTGACCAACCCAACTGTTTCACAAGATGACGGTAGGTCTCTGATACAGCGTGATAATAGCAAAGGAAGTGGCCAGTAAGCCGAGTGAAACCATCTCTGTCAACAGGCATCAAGCAAACTCCATTCACGGGCATCTAGACATGAAGCATTTAAACCTCACCTGGTATCCTTGGAACCGCAAGGCTTGCTGACATGGACATCATTTGGAAATGATAGCCTGCCCTCATCAAGTTAGATTTGGCAACACATACTTGTGCGACTGAAGCACTTCCAAAAGCAACAATCGCATTTGTTGCTATACTTGTGGCAACAGCCACACCTGCAGTCGCTGGACCAATCCCTGCAACACTTCGAGTGATGTAAGCGACGCGATCCTCTTGATTGCCAACTGCATCCAGTTCAATTATAATGTTGTTATCTCCAGTGTTGCCTGCCAAATCTACAAAAGATGTTGATGGGACCACAATTGTTGTCCTGGTGCCGGCCTCCCCAGCGGCCTCAATCGTCATGGTAGATTGCGCAATTTGTGCACTTCGTATGATGCCATTATTGACTTGAACTTGTGAAACATTGATCGCTACCTGCGGGTGCAGCAAATTATTAGTAGCTGACATGGCTGATGCTGCAGCTCCTATCTAGGACAGACACCACGCACCATTTCAGAGAAGTTGATAGCAACTTCAAACAGATTTGAGCTCGTGGTTGCGGACCACGTGGCAGTAGGAGGAGTGCGGTCAATTGATATTGTGACAACAGACCCCACAGTAGAGTTGCAAACTTCTCCGTTGTCAGGCTTGATAAGTTTGACTTCCAAGTCTACTTGAGAAAAACTGTTCAGAACTGGCCACAGCTGCAGTGGAAGCAAAAGTGTGACTGGCTCCCCTGAGGTGCCATTCACAAATGATGGCTGCAACACATGTTCGACAATGACGGCACCAGGGGTGAAGTTTGCCACAAGAACACACGTGAGGTTGATGCAATAGTTGATCCGACCTTCGAAATTAAGTGTTGCAACAAGGCTTTCGAGATTAGAAATAGAGCTCGCATTGAAGAATGACCTTGCTGGACAACCATAAATGCTTGCGCATCGCGAACAACTTGGACCACCACAGTCAATACCAGCTTCCAATCCATTTTTGATACTGTCTTC